>NW_024070209.1:2722553-2913120 GCF_014754425.2 Oryx dammah | reverse complement strand
GTGTCAGATGTGTGCAGGCTGTTGTGTGCATGTCTGTGTACCTGCACCACACACACACACACACACACACACACACACACTCTTGCTGTTCTGTGGCTAGCTGTGTTCACCCTCTGCGTTCTGTGTAAAGGAGACCCTTCCATCCTGCATGGTGCTGCGACTGGCCCCATTTTGAGGGAGTCTTCACCTCCTGCCTTAGACACATCCCCATAGAGCTGGAATGTGTCCCCTCTTCTTCTGCCTGTTCCTTCCCTATCCATGGGACCTAGCTCTGATTCACTAAATGACTCTCAGAGTAGCGCTGGCCTGGGCCCCTGCATTTCCCAGGCTCCCTGGGGAGTCCTCCTGCTCACGAGGCCTTGAGGATGCTGCTCAGAGAAAGAGCCCTGACCCCCACATCATGCTCCCCGGCGTGCCGCACCCACCCAGGGCTTCTCTCCCAAGCCTCTCCCCGCGCCGTGTGGCTGCTCTGGGGCCGGTCCACTTGCTGGAGGGCCTCGCTGTGATCCCCTTACACTTGTCCTGGCCGAGCATGGGCAGCCCACGCCTGCCTCATCCTTGAGCATCTGGCACCTGCACTTGTGGGCACACAGTGGACAATGGACCACGAGTGGGGCAGGATTGGGGATCAGGACTTCTGGCTCCTGCACTAAGGCCCTGAGAGAGGGGTTGGGGTCCGACAGGGCGTGGGAGAGGAGAGAGCCCCTTTGTCTACATCTGGCGGCTCTCCCTCCGTCAGCAGGTGGCGCTGTGCCCCCGGTCTGGTCCCCACTGGGCGGGGGTGGGGTGGGGGGGGTGGGCTGCGGGGAGGGGGCTGCCGTCTGGCCTTCCCTGGCCTCCCTCCAGACTACAGACAAGGTGCGCCTGCTGATGCCCGGCTCCCCCTGCCCCTTCATTTGCCAGGAAGCTGGTGGAGACGTTCTCCGTGCCGCTGCAGGTCATCCCAGCAGTGCATCCGGGTGAGACCGTGTTTCTCCCCAGGCGCCACCCCCTGCCCTGCATCCTGGACAGTTCACAGCTGAAGCCGCGGAGCGCCCTGGAAAAGCTGTTCCTCAGGTAAACATCTGTGCGGCTTGACCAGGCCCCTTCCTCGAGGAACCCAGTGGCGAGGACCACCCCAGAGGAGGCCGTCGGAAGTTGTGTTCTGCCAGTGTGGGTAGTCAGCCTTTAGGGAAACGCGCAGTACACACATGTCTGCTTATGGTATTTTCTTCATTAATTTAGATGTATAGCCTTCACAGAATCTTCCGCTGTAGCAGATACTCGACATCCGTTATGTGCTGCCTTTTCCTCCCCCATGGCCCCGTCGCATGGTCAGACTCATCGCACATGCCTTTGGGGTTATTGTCTCCATCAACACTGGAGCTGCTGTCCTGGCCGTCCAGCAGTTTCCCAGGGCCTGTCATCCCCTCCTCTCTTCCTCCTGGAAAGTTTGTCCCCGGCCACAAGGACAGCTCAGCATAACGTCAGGACAGCTGCCCTGGTCCTCGTCTTGGTGGGACTTGTTCACAGGCATTATCACATAACCCGTGACTATGTTTGATTTTTTTAGGGGATTTTTGAAAACTTTACCACAATAACATGCAACTCTTGCGGTGGTGAGTTCACATGTTTAAGAATAAGAGCGACAAAGCCTGCAGGATTCAAGCTATTGGCCCTCCACTGCGGGCTGGCACCCTGCTGGGCCCCGGCCACTTGGGAGATGAAGCTGAGACCACTTGACCTCTCCCCCACCCAGCCCATAAGGCACGTGGAGGTTAGGGACACATTAGGACTTGAACACAAGAAGCTTGTTCTCTTTTCCGGCTAGCCCATCTTATTTTATAACAGAAAAATAGTAGTGCTTTGATGTGTTTCCTTTAAAGTTTTTTATCGTGGAAAGTTTCAAACACACATAGAAGTAAAGGGTATCTATGTGTACCTACCAGTCAACATCAGTTATCGACTCAGAGCCAGTCTTGGCTCTTCCATACACCTGCCCACTCACCCTGTCCCCTCAAGATCAGCTTAAGCAAGTCCCAGACACATACAGCTCCTTTAAGTCCTTTAATCCGGGTCTCCGAAATACTATCTTTAGACATAACTTCAATACATTATTACGCTTAAAGAATATAGACGTGTCTTAATATCATTAATATTGATCAGCATTCAGATTTCTGTGATTGCTTTCTAAGTATTTTTTTATATATATGTTGTTGAAAGAAGAATCTACATATAAGGCCCAGATGTTGCAATCAGACCAAGTAATGTTAATGTTGAAATTACACCTCACATGTCACTGATGCCCGACATATTTAACCGTCTTCTTCATTTTTCTCCACATGTAGGTGGTCTCCAGCTTCCCCCCATAGTAAACAGTGTGGTAGAGAGTGTCTTTATACAGAAACATTTGTCAGCAGTTCTGGAATAGATCTGTGGATGTGATGTGAGATGACTGGGTCTTAGGGTATGAACATTGGTAAAGTTTCCCATTGCCAAATTGAAAAAATATCTTAGGGATTTCCCTGGTGGTCCAGTGGCTAAGACTCCAGGCTCTCAGTGCAGGGGCCCCTGGTTTGATCCCCGGTCAGGGAACTAAATCCCACATGTTGCAACTAAAGATCCTGCATGCCACAACTAAAGCCCAAGGCAGCCAAATAAATAAAGGTTTTTTAAAAAGCAAATATCTCTCATAAAGAGATGATGAAAGGGGGGCAGGGGAAGGGATGAAGGGAAAGTAGACAGACAGTGGACCCAGGGGACGCACAGGGACAGAGGCGCGGCTGGACAGGGAGGACATGAGAGGGGAGAGGCAGGTGGCTTCCTGAGCTGTTTCTCCTCGGGATTTGGTGCCAACGGCAGGTTTTCTGTCCCGGGCTGGATGGCGGGCAGCGAGTGTTTGACAGAGGAGATGGCCTGTGGAGTGGTGGCCTGGGATCAGAGCAGCTGTGCCAAATGGGGCCAGGTGGCCGGCCAGCCTCCTGGAGCGGAGAGTCCAGACCTCCTCCCTCAAGGTTGCTAACAAAGCAGAGCGGAGATGGGGCCTGGGACAGGAATGTCCGTGCCCTGCCCGAGGCCAGGTCAGGGGACGCCTGCCAGGCGCTGGGGAAGGGCCACTTCCTGAAGGTCGCCCTTTAGCTTGCGGGTCATCCTTCATTTCCTCTTTGTGCTGAAGACCTCAAGTCGAGACAGACAGTGGGAATTACTAGCCATTCAATAATTAGTGCATTGTGGGCAGCCGGAAATGCGAGGATGGAGGAAGAAGAAAAGGTTACTTCATCTCTCAAAGAGCAGTATGGTTCGGTTTCTCACCTTTCAGAAAGTGAACTCACTTTGTGAGATTTCAGGTGACTTTCAGTCTCTTCATTAGACTCCTCTGTATTTTCACACTTTCTGTAATCATTACTGGTTTGGGGGGAGAATGAATACAGTTTTAAAAAATCACTTCTTGGGCTTGCATGCTGGCTCAGTGGTAAAGGATCTGCCTACCAATGCAGGGGATGCAGGTTCGATCCCTGGAAGTTCCCCTGGAGAAGGAAATGGCTACCCACTCCAAAGATCTTGCCTGCGAAATCCCATGGACAGAGGAGCCTAACGGGATAGAGTCCGTGGGGCTGCAAAGAGTCAGACACGACTCAACCCTGAACGAACGAAAGGTATACAAAAGTGAAAAATCACTTCTTGAAGTAGATTCACCTCTGTGTGCTGTCTGGTGAAGAGGGATGTTATCTTTCTTTCCTGTGTACAGAGTGGGAAATATTGGCACAGAATAAACCAGCAGTTCATCTCAAAGCAAGGCCAGGCAGTCTCGGTGTCTAAACCAGCCCTGGTCCTCCCGGGTTGGTTTACGTGCGCCTCTCCTCCCTGAGTAGAGGAGTATGTCAAGGCTGTGTATTGTTACCCTGCTTATTTAACTTCTATGCAGAGGACATCATGAGAAACGCTGGGCTAGAAGAAACACAAGCTGGAATCAAGATTGCCGGGAGAAATATCAATAACCTCAGATATGCAGATGACACCACCCTTAAGGCAGAAAATGAAGAAGAACTAAAGAGCCTCTTGATGAAACTGAAAGAGGAGAGTGAAAAAGCTGGTTTAAAGCTCAACATTCAGAAAACTAAGATCATGGTATCCGGTCCCGTCACTTCATGGCAAATAGATGGGGAAACAGTGGCTGAGTTTATTTTGGGGGGCTCCAAAATCACTGCAGATGGTGATTGCAGCCATGAAATTAAAAGACGCTTGCTCCTTGGAAAGAAAGTTATAACCAACCTAGGCAGCATATTAAAAAGCAGAGACATTACTTTGTCAACAAAGGTCCGTCTAGTCAAGGCTATGGTTTTTCCAGTGGTCATGTATGGATGTGAGAGTTGGACTATAAAGAAAGCTGAGCGCCGAAGAATTGATGCTTTTGAACTGTGGTGTTGGAGAAGACTCTTGAGAGTCCCTTGGACTGCACGGAGATCCAACCAGTCCATCCTAAAGGAGATCGGTCCTGGGTGTTCTTTGAAGAACTGATTTGGAAGCTGAAACTCCAATACTTTGGCCACCTGATGCGAAGAGCTGACTCATTTGAAAAGACCTTGATGCTGGGAAAGATTGAGGGCAGGAGAAGAAGGGGACGACAGAGGATAAGATGGTTGGATGACATCACCGACTCAATGGATATGAGTTTGGGTAAACTCTGGGAGTTGGTGATGGACAGGGAGGCCTGGCGTGCAGTGGTTCATGGGGTCGCAAAGAGTCGGACGCAACTGAGCGACTGGACTGAACTGAACTGAACTCCTCCCTGAACTGCAGCTATAGGACCGGAGGTGGCCTGGACCATCCTCTTTGATTTGTTACCCTGCTGGACGTGTGACCTCAGGTCACTTCCCTGAGACCAAAGTCACATGCTGCTGTGACAGAAGCTGGTACGGGGCGGGGGAGTGGGGGAGGGGAGGAGGAGGGTGGATGAACTCTTTCCTCCTCCCCTGACAGCAGTTTATCGGGAAATCCAAGCCTCGTGACAGGGCCTAGGGCAGCTAGTGCCCCAGGGCAGCTCTAAGACAGAAACCAGTGCCTCAGGGGTGGAGCTTGCCCGCTGAAGCGCCCTGGGTCCTCCCTTTTCCCCACACTCCCCCCATTGTGTTTGGGGGTGTCAGGACCCACGTTTGTCCTCTGGGTGCACCTGCAGTTTACAGTTTGTTCTCAGGACACCGGAAGCACCAGTGGGGACTTTCCTCGGCAATGGCCTCAGCAGGCTGGGGCAGCATGGGTCCAAGTTCAGTGATGTAAATGGTGCTCAGGCATCAGACCTCCCTGAGGCCCAGGCCCCAGCTCCCGTTTTGCCAAGACCTCTTTCTGTCGTCTTCCTGGCAGGCAGGGGAAGACCGGGTGAAATAAATCCAGCGGTCCCAGAGCAGGGGCAGCATTCAGCCGTCCCGCTGCCTGTACTTGTCCCCAAATCCAGAGCAAGTGAGAGTAGCCCTCCAGGCAGTTGCTAGGATCCCTGGGCTTTGGACCAGAGGGGCTCTCACTGATTTTTTTTTTAATCTTTTTTACAAGATGCTTTATGTATTTGGGGCTGTGCTGGGTCTTCGTTGCCACACTCAGGCTTTCTGCAGTCACAGTGCTCAGGATTCTGTTTGCGGTGGCTTCTCTTGCTGGGGAGCGCGGGGCTCTAGGGCGCACGGGTTCAGCAGTTGTGGCGCGCGGCTTAGTTGCTCCGTGGCTCACAGCATCTTCCTGGACCAGAGAGCGAACCCATGTCCCCGGCACTGGCAGGTGGACTGTTAACCATTGGACCACAGGGAAGCCCTCCGCTCGCTGATCTTTACACGAAAGAAAAAGAAGAGCACCGGGACCCTTACTGGTGGCTGGTCTCACTCGGTGTTTCACTGAAGCTTTAGTCTTAGTAGCCTGGCAAAGGCGCAGAAACTGATGCCCTGTAAATAATGACACTCGGTGTTTATCCTTCTGCAGTCCAAGGGACTCTCAAGAGTCTTCTTGGGATTCCCGAGGCATTTAGAGACTTTGCCCCCTGGGACTGCTGCCCGTAAACTAGACCAGAGATGGGGGCTGGGAGATCCTGAGTTGGGCCTTATCAGGAACACACAGTCCAAGCAGAAGATCAGAATTCCGCCAGGATCCCAGCATGCTGACTGAGGCTGGGGTCTTTGTTCTGTGTGATTCCCCCTTCTTGCTGATCCTCTTGCCACCCCGCACCCTGTCTTCCTTCCTTCTTTTCCCACTGCCCTGTGTCCTTGCCCCCAAGGCTGGAGATCAGCACATTCTGACCGTGGCCACTCCTTGTGGGAGTGGGGCCCTCCCCTCCCTGGATCCTCAGGGCTGGCAGCCGGGGCTTTACGCCCAGCTGGGCCTGAGCAGTATCTGCCTCCAAGAGCAGGCTCTGCTCCTCCCTGCTCGCCCCATGGCATGCTGACATTCTCAGGATAACTTCCAACCTTGGCGGTGGCTTTGTCACAGGCACAGGCACCCACTCGGACTCCGTGTCAGCATTCTCAGTTTGCTAGGGATTTTTTTATACATCTAACCCTTATGACAGAAAGTGAAGAGGAACCAAAAAGCCTCTTGAGGAAAGTGAAAGAGGAGAGTGAAAAAGTTGGCTTAAAGCTCAACATTCAGAAAACGAAGATCATGGCATCTGGTCCCATCACTTCATGGGAAATAGATGGAGAAACAGTGGAAACAGTGTCAGACTTTATTTGGGGGGGCTCCCAAATCACTGCAGATGGTGATTGCAGCCATGAAATCAAAAGACGCTTACTCTTTGGAAGGAAAGTTATGACCAACTTAGACAGCATATTCAAAAGCAGAGATATTACTTTGCCAACAAAGGTCCATCTAGTCAAGGCTATGGTTTTTCCAGTGGTCATGAATGGATGTGAGAGTTGGACTGTGAAGAAAGCTGAGCGCCAAAGAACTGATGCTTTTGAACTGTGGTGTTGGAGAAGACTCTTGAGAGTCCCTTGGACTGCAAGGAGATCCAACCAGTCCATTCTAAAGGAGATCAATCCTGAGTGTTCATTGGGAGGACTGATGCTGAAGCTGAAACTTCAATACTTTGGCCACCTCATGGGAAGAGTTGACTCATTGGAAAAGACTCTGATGCTGGGAGGGATTGGAGGCAGGAGGAGAAGGAGACGACAGAGGATGAGACGGCTGGATGGCATCACCGACTCGATGGACCTGAGTTTGGGTGAATTTCAGGAGTTGGTGATGGACAGGGAGGCCTGGTGTGCTGCAATTCTTGGGTTCACAAAAAGTCGGACATGACTGAGCAACTGAACTGAACTGAACCGCAGTGGATTCCGTAACCCGCTCACTTTCTCCCCCTGGGGCCTCCCCACTTGCAGACCGTTCTCCTCCCTCGGATCAGGGTGGTCTGTGCCTGCCAGGCCTCTCCCTGCCTTTCCACCAAGCAGGAGGTTCCTCCTGCCATCTCTCTGTCCTTCCCCTGAAGGGTGGCAGGGCTTTCGGTCCAGCCAAGGAAAGGCAGCAGTGCCCTTTCACCGAGCACACTCACAAGGAGATTGCTCGCATCTCGCCTAGCTGAATTCTTTGACAGCTATTTGCTCGCAGGCATGGCTGAACCGTGTCCTTTGCTGCCTATCTCTGACCCCTGGTCCTACATACCAAGCCTGGCGCAGCAGCAGTGAACCCCGAGGCAGACTGATCCTTCCTCTGGCAGAGACTGCCCTGCCAAGTGTGTAGCAGAAGGGAGACATCGTCAACCAAGAGGCGTCTCTCCCTCTGAGCAGCAGTTGGAAATGTGTTGATCTGAGCCGACAGGGGCTTGTAGAATCCATTCCCCTACAGAGAAGCTGGCGGGTGCCCCCTGAGCAGAATGCCAGAGCCAGCATCATGTCCCTGGAGCGCCAGCCTCCTTCCACATGGCCCCCAGCCAGGCCCTGCCAATCTGTGAGGTCCTCCAGACATGGCTGGCTTGGCTGTTGTCTGCATTTGGGGGGCTGTGCATGAGCCACACAGGCATCGCTGGGGTCAGCACATGAAAGTGGCTGTGTGACTGAGCATGTGGGGCAGAAATGGCGTGTGCCAGCAGCCCTGGGGTGCACACGTGTTTGTATGTACAAATAAAGGTCTGTTTTAGAACGGTCAGCTTCACAAACACGGGAACAAAGCTGCTTTCTCCTCTGAACTTAAATGATTTGGAGGGGGGGTGGGGGGGACACAATTTGTAAATTGCCTGGATATACTCAAAGAGACAGCAACTTGGCTTGGAGGAGCATCTTTGTTTTGGAGCATTCTGTTCCTGGCAGATTAAAATATGATGTCCTTTTTAAAAAGGAGGAGGAGGAGGGTGGGCCGACCGAGGAAATTTCTATCTAGAGTCATGACTTTAAATGCCGTCCGAAATGTTCTTCGCCTGGATTTGGTTGTTAAAAAAAGAAGAATGGACATGAAGTTAACGGTTTCATTTATCTGGAATCCTTATTAATTGCTTTTAGGACATTATCTAGAAAGAGAGTTAGAGGCATTCACCAGACTCAGAGTATTAGGCTGTTGTTATTCAGTCGCTAAGTCGTGTTGGACTCCGTGACTCCATGGACTTCAGCATGCCAGTCTTCCCTGTCCTCCAGGGAGGATCCAACCCCAAACCCAACTTCCCTAGAATGCCAGGAGTACAGGAGGGAGTGAAGTCCAGCACCTTCCACCAGAGGCCCGAAAATCACATGAAATACATATCGACTCCTCGTCCAGGGATCTGGGGTCCCATGGGTCCAGATGATCTCCCAGGGTGACAGTGAGCTCAAAGCAGAGCTCCTCCGCACGCCAGCAGCTCAGGGCAGAAGGGTGAGGCCTGACAGCCCGCCATGAAATCATGGCCCCAGAAGCACGGGCCCCCCCCCCCCGACCCCTCACCCCCGGTCAAGACCCTCGCTGTTCACATGGTTTCCCAAGACCCCTCTGCCACCCTCAGTTATTTCCTTCCCCAGATCTCCCAGTCCTGGGCCCCTGTCTGTTCTTTTCCCGTCTTCTCAGGTGTCCCCTTTGTTTTGGAAAAACACAAGATGGGGCAGACATGCTCTGTGTAACTGGACCCAGACGCTGGCCCCACAGCGGGTAATCCTCTCCCCCGGCTACAGCCAGGCTAAGAGGCGAGGCTCCCGGGCACGCTGCTCCTCACAGCCCAGACCCTTCTCAAAACTGGTCAGCACCTCAGTTTCCCGCTCCATCACGCAGGAAAAACAAACTGTGCTCCCCAGCCCTGTGCGTAAAACTCTGAGAGGGGAATTTCCCTGGCGCTTCCCCTGCCAGGCACCCGGGTTGTAGCCCTGGCGGGGAGACCAAGCCTGGCAGGGTGCTGCCAAAAAAAAAAAAAAAAGCAAACGACATTGTGAGACGTGTTCGTGGACAGCAGATGATTCTGAATGGCGCTGTGGGTTGTTTTCTGTTCCAGCAGCTGCCTGCCCTGAGCGTCTTTGTCCAGAGCGGTGACCGCTTCTAGGCCCGGGGAAGCTGAAATCCGGACGCCCCCGCTCAGCCTCGCTGAGAGGGTCACGGAGGAGGGTCGCCTCCCTGACCTCCCGCTCTGTCCTTCTGCCCCCGCAGCTCGTCGCCGGCCCGGCAGCTCACCTTCCTGCGCCAGGGCCTCCTGAGCAACGTCTACCTGCCCATGGGCGACCGCCCCATGCCCCTGCTCCGGTGGCTGTTACAGGTGAGGACCACGACTGCCGCCAGGTGGCGGGAGCGAGCCGGCCCAGCACCCGGGGGAGGGCCGCTGGCCGGCGGGGTGGGACTCCCATCCTCCAGCCCGTGGGGCTGCTGGGTTGGTCCTCGCTGAGGCTGGAGAAGGGAGGGAGACTTGTAGTGATGGAGTCAGGAAGGTGCAGGCACCGGCCTGTAGCCTCACGCCGGGACCCCCCAGCGCGTGTGCCTTGCAGGGTGTTGCCTCTCTCTGATTCCCGCTCAACAGGTGCTCCCATTGCGTGCAGGCTGTTCTCCAGGCTCCTGGTCTGGGCCCTCGTCCCGCTGCAAGGCAGCGGCCTTGCAGGTGTGAAGGCCCTCGTAGATCTGGAGCTGGGGTGCTTGCTGTGGAGTTGTGGGTCAGCTGGAAAAGCCTAGAACAGCTGCTGACTACCCCCCCCCCTTCCTTTCTGGTCACTGCCAGAACATTTTGCCTTGGCTGAACATGCTTTCTGCCCTAGGCTCAGAACCCTCACATGGAGAAAGACAGTGAGGAGAAGCCAGCAGGGAAAGCCCAGGCACCAGCTGCTGGGATCTGAATGCAGGGCACGGGGATGAGGCCTTGGCCCCCACCCCGGACCATCTCTGCCAGGGACAGCAGGTCCCAAGCTCCAGCTGGTCTCATTCCTGCCAGTTGGAGCCTAGACCCCAGCTGTAAATTAGACCCGCCTTGCGAGGTGGATCGTTCTTGGGACTCCTCGGCCTCGGCAGACTGGCTGCCTTCCAGAAACAGCCCTCCAGTTCTCTCTCCTTCCCACTGGGGTCCTTCCCCGTTGCCCTCCCTGCCACTCCCCCGGGCCCCGGGTGACACGGGACCGAGTGGCCATTCTTCCCTGTCCTGTCAGCGCAGCTTCTCTGCCTGCACAGCACACGGCAGACACAGCCGGTCTGAGATGCTGGCCACAGAGGGTCCTTGTGCGACCCTGGCACCGCATGGAGTGCACGAGCCCCGCCTGGTCTCTTCCCAGCCTCTGTCGCCTGTGGGGGGAGGGGTGCGGCAGCAGAGGACCCCCAGCCCTGCGTCTCCGCCCAGTACTGTGTGACGTGGGCCATCATTTAACAGCAGCTCTGTGTCTCCGTCTCTCACTCGGTAAACTGGGCTCAGCAATCTGGCCTGAAGGTTGAATGGGGAACTCCCGTGGCCTGCCTTGTCCTTCTGGTCCTGCCCGCTGCTCTGTTCAGGGCCTGGACACCATCCGGAAGGAATGGTGTCAACCCAGAGGTCAGGCTCTCCATCTTCAGGAAGGAGAAACAAAAGCTGAAGTCGGATCCATGCAAGGGGTGCACTTGGCCTTGGGGACGTCTTCTCGGGAAGACCCTGCCCAACATCTCTATCTCTGGAGGGAAAGAAGGAGCAAGGCGTTGATGTCTGCCACTCACGTGACCACCCCACAGGCCTTAGGGTGGGCTCTGACGCTTCACTTCCGAGGTTTAGGTTCTCTTGCCGCTTGGAACTTCTCTTCCCACAGCAGCAGTAGCACTTGTTCTCTCGCGGACCTTGGCTGAGGACTGGCTGCGTGCTGAGCTGCAGGGACAGAAAGATTCTGGCAGCGGTGACCCAGGTGTCCACTGAGGGCTTCCCCGGTGGCGCAGTGGTGAAGAATCCACCTGCCAATGCAGGAGACTAGGGTTCCATCCCCGGGTTGGGAAGATCCCCTGGAAGAGGAAATGGCAACCCACTCCAGTGTTCTTGCCTGGAGAATCCCCGTGGACAGAGGAGCCTGGCAGGCTATGGTCCATGGGGTCTCAAAGAGTCGGACACAACTGAATGATTGGCATGCACACACACATCCCAGGTATACACGGCTCCCTGTACTTCACGCTGTTGGTGAGGACTCCAGTTCAGAGAAGCACAAATCCATGGGGGATCCCCGAAGGTGCTGGGGCCCTCCTGTAAAGCTGCAGGGGTGATTCGTGGGATCCAAGGGCTGGAACAGCGCTGGGCCTCACAGGAGCTGGAATCACACTGGAGAGAGGTCAGGATCTTAGGACAGACATCAGCTTCTCTCTATGCCCCAGGCTCTCCATGGTCAAATAAACCCCCAGGAAGAAGAGTTAATTGGCCTATGGGGGGTTAAGGGACCACCCCCAAGCAAAGGCAGCTAGGGGAGCAGGGCCACAGGGCTGCTGAGGGCCCGCACACATACCTGGGATTAATTATACGGTCAGAGGTTGGGGGGATAGACTTCTCCAACCCTGCTCCCTCAACTGCATCTCCAGAAGGGCCATCCTGAGTCCCCATGGGAACCAGTTCCTGCTGCCTGCCGGCCTCCCTGCTCCCGGGGCTTCGGCGGGATGAACAGTGGGTACTGGGGGAGTAGGCTTCAGCCTTGCATGCGTGCTCAGTGACTTCAGTTGTGTTCGACTCTTTGCGCCCCTGTGGACTATAGCCCACCAAGCTCCTCTGTCCATGGGATTCTCCAGGCAAAAATACTGGAGTGCCATCCTCCAGGGGAACCTTCCCAACGCAGGAATGGAACCCGTGTCTCCCGCACTGTAGGTGGATTCTTTACCGACTGAGCCACCTGGGAAGCTCAGGCTTCAGCTTTAGTGCTCACCAGTTATGTCAGCTCGTCCTCGGAGCTCTAGAGTAGACTTCCCAGGTGAGCCTTGGAGGCCAAAACCTGGAAGCATATGCCATCACTGAATTCACGTTCTTGTTGGGGAGTGATCGTGTGTTTAGCTATGAAGAAGTTAGGAGAGGAAGAGGGAGGCAGAGTTTTGATGTCTTAGATCTCTTGGAAGCAGACAGCTGCAGCTGTGAGGGAGGGAGGCAGCAGGCGGGGGCAGAGAGGGAAGCTGAGGAGCAAAGCTAATGCAAGAGAGGTCACGGCTGGTCCTGGGCGGTGGCGGGGCAGGGGCCCTGGAACTGGGATTACTCTTCCGAGTTGTCCCAGTTGAGGCACGGGTTCTGGCCTTGGGGCCCCTGCATTGGCCAGTTATCAGAGGAAGACTGCACTGGCAGGGAAGGCGTGACCTTGAGTGATTTGAGTGAGGGACTCTCGTTAGACTCAGCTCAGGGCCCTCGGCTAACAGTACTGCCCAGCCCTTAGGGATGGGAGCCCTGGTCCTGAAAGGTCTCTGCAGAGTCAGAGGTCACCCATGCCTGTGAGATAAGGCGCTGACCTGGAAGCCGTGTGAGGCTCACGAAGAGGAGCCAGCCTGACCTTGTCCAGCTTACTGTAGTTATTGCTTCTGAGCTCTTTCTCTTCCCTACACGGGTGCCTGCCCTGAGGGGCATGGCTGGGGCCTCAGGGCGTGAGCGGCAAAAGGAACAAGACTCCCACACAGGGAGGTGGACAGAGTAGGAGATGTCAAGTCACCTAGACCTGGGATTGAATCCTGGCTTTGCTCCTTACTTGCTGGGACCCTGGGGAAGTTGCTTGACATCTCTGAGCTTAGTTTCATCATCAGTAAAGTGGCAGTAAGGATAGTATCTTTCTACCATGTGGATTTGTAAGCATTAAATGGGACTTGTTTAATATGTAATAAAGGTTTACTACTGTTACTCCATAGTGATGACCCAACTAACTTGTTTTTCTTTTTTTTTCTCCTCTTAGCTGCTGACATGGCCTCCAGAAACTTCTTCGAGAGCCTTTGGTCTCCTGTGGGACCTCAGCCTGGACGGGCTCTTCCGTCAGTCCGGTTAGTGCCTGACAGAAGTGCAGGGTGGCAACTTGCACTCTGGGCACCCAAGCTGGGGAGCCCCCCCAGTGCCTAGCTCTCGGCGCCCCCCGCCCCGCCCCCAGTCCAGCACGCAGGCAGGTGCTGGTGGGGGTGTTGTGTCACTGCAGGGACATGTAGACATGAGGCCCTCTCGGGCTCTGGCTCCACCGTTAGGAAAAAGCTGAGCCAACAGGCTTCTTGCCACCTTATCTGGCCTCAGAATCACATCACGGGGGCCAAGTCCAGGCTGACTTCACAACCTTAGGATCCCAGAACAGTCTGGAAGGGGGGTTCTCTGGACTTATGGGGACAGCTGGCCTCCAGTTTCTGACTGAGAGCACCAGTTTGCTTGGGAGGGTTGCAGGAGCCTCTGCATCGAATCAGGGAAGCTCTCTGAGTTGGAGTCACCAAGGTGGGGGGTGGTTCCTGAAGCAGAGCTCCCAGCAGCAGCCCTCCTCAGTTCCCGGGGCATCGGCGGAGCCCCAAAGTTTGGACTGGGCTGAGGGGAGAGCCTTGAGTCTGTACCTCGGTCCTGACATGTAAGGCGTTTTTATACTCCTAAGATGTTCGGAGTGCACAGACGCAATTAATTTCCCCTTTAGTGACTGCACCTTTCCCTGCCTGTCATCATTTGGTGCCTGAACCTAGACAGTTTGGCACCAAAAAATATCATGTAACCTATTGAAAGTTGCTTACGGCAGACAGAGAGAGGGACTCACAGGTGTCCAGACCTCGCCCTTGCCCACCAGCTGCAGTCCACCCACACTCCCACTAAAACACGGGAGCACCGAGCTCTGAAGGCCGAGGTTATAGACCCACGACGCGCCGTTAACCACCCCTCACCCCACCCCCAGCGGCCACCAGCCCTTTGGATTTCTGCCTCTGTGCCTCCCCTCCTGGAGTTGGCTGAGCTGGGAGCCATCTGTCAGATGAGAGCATTCCAGGCTCCTCTGGCTCCCCCACGCCCCACCCCCACGCCTGGGACCCCTCTCACTGAGGTCCTTTGAATAGCGCCAGTCTCAGCCTCCTCTGCCTTTACATAACCTCTGCCCCTGCAGTCCTGGCTGCCCTCTCGAGCCCCTGGGGCCGCCTCTGCGGCTGGCCTGCCCTTTTGGGGAACAGAGGCCTCCCTTGTCCCACTCTTCTCCTCCGTGCAGTGGTATGTGTCCCCTCAGAGGCAGAGGGGGCGTCCCATTCCTCTGTTTCTTGGCCACATTGTCTCTGATTCGCCCTTGTCGGGAGGGTGGGGCCAGGAACAGCTTCCTGGGTCCCACTCTCAGCTCAGCTTGGAGGGCCCTCCACTGCAGAGCAGTTCTCCTGGCATCGTGTGTAAGGGGTGGGGTGGGGATGTCTTTTTCCCCTCCCCTTGGAATAGAGACTGGCCCCCAGAATGCCATGCCCAAGGTCAAGATCTTGATTGATTTGGGCAAAGGTCTGGTTCACAAAAATACTGAAAACAGGGACTGGAGCAGTCATCAGCACCCCCGCCACGCCCTCCCCTCACCCCCACCCCCGAGCGTGTTCACAGCAGCGAACTCCCCAGGTGGCGCCAGTGGTAAAGAACCCACCTGCCAATGCAGGAGACATAAGAGGCACAGGCTTGAACCCTGGGTCAGGAAGATCCCCTGGAGGAGGGCACGGCCACTCACTCCAGTGTTCTTGCCTGGAGAATCCCATGGACAGAGGGTCCTGGTGGGCTACAGTCCACGGGGTCGCAGAGGCGGACACGACTGAGGTGACTGAGCGTGCACGCCCGCGTGCACGTTCACAGCAGCATTACTCACCATAGCCCAACGGAGGAAGTGACCCAAAGCCCAAATGTCCACATGCGTGCATAAGCGAAATGTGGCCTATACATGCAGCAGAGTATTAATCAGCCTTAAAAAGGAAGGAGATTCTGTCACATGCTATGACATGGATGAACCTGGAGGACATTATGCTAAGTGAGATAAAGCAGTCACACACAAATATTGTAGGGTTTCTCTGATGTGAAGTACCTAGAGGAGTCACATTCATAGAGACAGAAGACAGAACAGTGGTTGCCGGAGCCTCGGGGAGAGAGACTGGAAGGGTTAGTGTTTCCTGGGTATGGAATTTCAGTTTGAGAGGATGAGAAAGTTCTGCAAATGGGTAGTGCTGAAGGCTGCAGAGCAATGGGAATGTACTTAACACTACTGAACTGTGTACTTGAGAATGCTTAAGATGGTAGTTTTTATATTACCTGTTTTTTACATAATTTTGAAAAACAAAAGGCCAATTACAGAGTCAAGAGTCAGGTGCCAGGAGAGAATCTACCAAGAGCTGGAACTGAAAATCAACTGCCAGTTCAGGAAGCATTCATACAGTTAAATTAGACCCAGGCTTGATGCAAAGGGAAATTGTGCTTCTCAGAGGCGTCAGCACCTTGAGGTGCTCTGAGGGTCCCTGTCCCCTGTGAGGGAGCTGCCCTCCGGGGTCTTCGGATCTGTGGTGGGGATGTGAGCTTTCAAGTTGCCTAGCCTTTCTCTTGTAAAACAGAGGGGATTTGTGTGTGTGTGTGTGTGTAAATTTCCACTTTTTCCTGGAATTTGTGGTTGACCAGAAGTTCTTCCCAGATTATCCTGGGAAAGGTCTTGTACAATTGCCTTCATGCCCGCATGCTTCCTGAGTAAGGGACAAGTCCAGGCCTCTGGCAGGACCTGGGATCCAGGCTTCAGAGGTGACTGTCATGGGTGTGCCCCAGGTGACTAGGGCTGAGCGCTGAGAGCCCAGAATTCGCTAGACTGTTGGAATAGGGTGGGAATCGTCTTCCCAGATTAAGAAGCAACACACATCACCTGATGAACTTGGAGAGTGGGATATTCTGGAACACTGACATTCTTAATGGTAGGAGTGTTTATTCATTTATTCAGCAAACAGACCTTGAGTGCCTCCCATATATATTCAGGGACTTCACCAGAGAGCAGGAGATACAGGGATGGGTAAGGCATGGTTCCTGCCCTCAGAGGGCTGACAGTCAAGTGGGAGGGGATTAAGTGTCCAATTACAATAGGAGACAGAAAGGAGGGAGAGATTGAACTGCCCCAAAATTACTTCTAGCTGGATGGGGTTGGAGTGGAGGAGGCGCAAATCGGGAAGTGCTTTGTAGAAGAGGGAGCAGTTGATGGATCCATCTCTCAACAGATGTGTGGGCAGGGATTGGAAACTTTGTTGCAGTGGGGACCAAGTGAGATCAGTAACTAGAGAGCCTCTGCCCTCTCTAAAGAGGCTGGCAGGTACCATATTGCCAGATCTCTCCATTTTCAAGAGAAGCTGTGTCTTCGTTGGGATGTGCTCAGACTATGTAACAGGTGGCCAGTTAAGAGCAGTTTATCATCTCACATGACAGGAAATCCAGAACCAGGTTGTTTCATAGTATGTTCAACAGATTTATCCTCTCAGGGCTCTGGCTTAGCTTGCGACCGCTTCTCACCACTCCCCCTCAAGGTTGCAAAATAGTTGTTACTGCTCCAAGCATCATCATGTTCTCACAAGACAACAGTATTCAAGGCAGAAAGGACAAGAGTGAAGGATAAGAGGTCATAGCTTCTTGTACTTTTTTCTCTCTTTTTGTCAGGACATTGTTTCCATTCTGTTTCATTACACAGATCGGATCACAGGCTTCAGAGGACCCTTTTCCTGTATTCTAACTACCAACACTCTCTGAACATGGACTAGGTCTGAAGAATTTTCAGCCTTGTGAATCCTACACCTCGAGGGTAGAATACAGCAGATTGACTTTTTTCCAGCCTCCTTGCAAATATTTGAATTTTTAGTTTTGGAATTTCCATTTAGTTCTTTGTTGTTTCTTTTTTAACAGTTTATGTTTCTCTGCTGGGGTTTCTTATTTGTTCATTCAATATGAGCATATTTTCATTTACCACCTTGAGCATACTTCTAACAGCTGCTTTAAAATCTTTGTCTGCAGTTCTGACAGCTGAAGCATCTAATTCATTACATGGAAAATTAAACATGGAAGTGAGTGTTTACTGAGAATGAGTTCGAGAAATCGTACTGGATAAATATTAAACCCTGGGAGTCTCAGGGCCTTTTGCGCTCAATCTCTTTATAGGATATTTTTCAGAACTGTTCATGTTCACCTGCTGACTGCAGCTTGGCTTCCCTGCCTAGCCTAGAACACTCACAGGGCCATGCAGGTGAGGTGTCCTGGAGCTTAAGCTTCATGAACTTTAAGGTCAGTTGATTTCTGACATATAATAAAACTGTTTTCTGCTAATACAGCCAGAGCCTTTTGCTGTTGCTGTGACTCAGAGCTCCAGTAGCCACCCTCAGACATTATCTACAAACATAAATGGCATGACGTGGTTCCTCCACTGGGGGTGGACCCACTTTCCCTGAGCAGACACAGGGTGAAACCAGAGTTCCCTTTCTAGGGAAGAAGGGAAGCCTGGCTCTTGGATTGACAGCCAACAGAATCTATTGTAGCCAGAATACGTGTTTATGCACAGTCTCCTGGTGGTAACGAATTCAGTTAAAAAAATGAAACCCAGAAAATCCCCATTGTGAGCCCATCTGCAGACTATATTCGACTGAAGGTGGAACCTAGTTCTACTGTTTGCAGCCCTGGGCATAGCCCAGGCTGAGGAGAGATGCAGGGCAAGCCGGGAGCAGCAGCCATGAAGACGGGGAAGTGGGGAGAGTGGGCAGAGTAGGAGAGAAGACTGGAGATTTGGGGCCATCTCTTGGAGGACAGTGGGGGCTGTTACAGGCATCCTGAAGCTTTATTAACATTTGGCAAGACCAGGACAGATGGTTGTTGCCGTTGTTGTTATTTAGATACAGTTCATGTGCCATATAATTCACCCTTCTAAAGTGTATGATTCAGTATGATTCAGAGTTGTTCACCACCACTGTCTAATTCCGGAACACTTTCATCACCCCCAGGAGACACCTCATATATCAGCAGTCACCCCCCACTCCCCTGCAGCCCCTAATGTGTTCTGTCCAGACGGGCTTGCTTATCCCAGACACTTCATGTACATGAAATGACATAATATCGGACCTTTTGTGCCTGCTTCTTTTACTTGGCATGATGTTTTCAAGGTTCATGCATGTTGTAGCATGTAGTAGTACTTTATCCCTTTTATAGATGAATAATATTCCATTTTATGGATATACCGCATTTTATCCATTCATCAGTTGATGGACTGTTGGGTTATTTCCACTTTGAGGCCATTGTGAATAACGCTCCTGTGACGGGTAAAGAGTCTGCCTGCAATGCAGGAGACACAGGAGATGCAGTTTGATCCCTAGGTCGGGAAGATCCCCTGAAGGAGGAAATGGCAACCCACTCCAGTATTCTTGCCTGAAAAATCTCGTGGACAGAGGAGCCTAGCAGGCTACAGCCCATGGGATCGCGGAGGGTCGGACACAACGTGAACATTCCCACACAAGTGTATGGGGACATATGTTTTTAGTTCTTCCCAGCATATGCTTAATAGTGGAATTGCTGGCTAATAGGGTGACTCTGTTCAACTTTTTGAAGGACTGCAAAACTGTTTTCCTAACGGGCTGCGTCATTTTACTTTCCGACCAGAAATGTGTGAGGGTTCTAATTCCTTCACATCCTTGCCCACATCCGTTATGTCCATCCGTTGATAGGAGTCACCCTAGTGGGTATGAAGTGATGCCTCACTGTGGTTTGGGCTTGCTTTTCTCCAATGACTAAGGATGTGGAGCACCTGTTGTGCTTGTTGGCCATCCATGTATCTTCTTAGAGGAGGTGTCTATTCAGCTGCTTCACTCGTTTTTTTATTGGATTGTTGGTATTTCTCTGTTGAGTTGCAGGAGTTATTTATATACACTGGATACTAGACACCTCCCTGATAGCTCAGCTGGTGAAAGAATACTCCTGCAGTGCGGGAGACCTGGGTTCACTTCCTGGGTTGGGAAGATCCCCTGGAGAAAGGAAAGGCAACCCACTCCAGAATTCTGGCCTGGAGAATTCCATGGACTGTATAGTCCATAGAGTTGCAAAGAGTCGGACGTGACTGAGCAACTTTGACTTTCACTTACAAGATATGTGATTTGCAAATATTTTCCCCCATCTTGTGGGTTACCTTTTCACTGTTTTGGTGGTGTCCTTTGATGCACAAAAGTTTTTAATTTTGATAAAATCTGATTTAGCTGTTTTCTGTTGTTGCCTATGCTTTTGATGTCAAGATACCATTGCTTTATCTAAGTCATGAAGGTGTCCTCTTACGTTTTACTCTGAGAATTCCATAGCTGTAGCCTTTCCATTTAGGCCTTTGATCCATTTTGAGTTGATTTTTGTATACAGTGTGAGATAGGGGTCCAGCTTCAGTCTTTTTCATGTGGAGATGCTCTTGTCCCAGGATCATTTATTGAAAGACTGTGCCTTCCCACAGTGAGTTATCTGGCACCTTTGTTGCAAATCAGTAAATCAGTTGACCATGGATATGAGAGTCTATTTCTGGACTCTCAGGTCTAGTCCACTGATATATATATATATAATTTGTCCTAATGCCAGTGCCACAAATTCTTGATTATCATCAGTTCAGTCGCTCAGTCATGTCTGACTCTTTGTGACCCCATGGACTGCAGCACACCAGACTTCCCTGTCCATCACCAACTCCTGGAGCTTGCTCAAACTCATGTCCATTGAGTCGGTGATGTCATCCAACCACCTCATCCTCTGTCGTCCCCTTCTCCTCCTTCATAGTTGTAGTCAGTTTTGAAATTGAGAAGTGTGACTTCTCCAACTTCACTCTTTTCAAAATCATTTTAGCTATTCTGGGTCACTTGTATTTCCATATTAATTTTAGGATTGGCTAATCAACCAGAAAATTTGGAAAACTCAGCAGTGGCCACAGGACTGGAAAAGGTCAGTTTTCATTCCAATCCCAAAGGAAAGTAATGTCAAAGAACGCTCAAACTATCACACAATTGCACTCATTTCACACGCTAGTAAAGTAATGCTCAAAATTCTCCAAGCCAGGCTTCAGCAATACGTGAACCGTTAACTTCCAGATGTTCAAGCTGGTTTTAGAAAAGACAGAGGAACCAGAGATCAAATTGCCAACATCTGCTGGATCATTGAGAAAGGAAGAGAGTTCCAGAAAAACATCTGTTTCTGCTTTATTGACTATGCCAAAGCCTTTGACTGTGTGGATCACAATAAACTATGGAAAATTCTGAAAGAGATGGGAATACCAGACCACCTGACCTGTCTCTTGAGAAACCTATGTGCAGGTCAGGAAGAAACAGTCAGAACTGGACATGGAACAACAGACTGGTTCCAAATAGGAGAAGGAGTATGTCAAGGCTGTATATTGTTACCCTGCTTATTTAACTTATATACCGAGTACATCATGAGAAATGCTGGGCTGGAAGAAGCACAAGCTGGAATCAAGATTGCTGGGAGAAATATCAATAACCTCTGATATGCAGATGACACCACCCTTACGGCAGAAAGTGAAGAGGAACTAAAAAGCCTCTTGATGAAAGTGAAAGAGGAGGTAAAAAAGTTGGCATAAAGCTCAACATTCAGAAAACGAAGATCACGGCATCTGGTCCCATCACTTAATGGGAAATAGATGGGGAGACAGTGTCAGGTTTTATTTTGGGGGGCTCCAGGATCACTGCAGATGGTGATTGCAGCCATGAAATTAAAAGACGCTTACTCCTTGGAAGGAAAGTTATAACCAACCTAGATAGCTTATTGAAAAAGAGAGATGTTACTTTGCCAACAAAGGTCCGTCTAGTCAAGGCTATGGTTTTTCCTGTGGTCATGAATGGATGTGAGAGTTGGACTGTGAAGAAAGCCGAGCGCCAAAGGATTGATGCTTTTGAACTGTGGTTTTGGAGAAGACTCTTGAGAGTCCCTTGGACTGCAAGGATATCCAACCAGTCCATCCTAAAGGAGACCAGTCCTGGGTGTTCATTGGAAGGACTGATGCTGAAGCTGAAACTCCAGTACTTTGGCCACCTCATGTGAAGACTTGACTCACTGGAAAAGACTCTGATGCTGGGAGGGATTGGGGGCAGGAGGAGAAGGGGTCAACAGAGGATGAGATGGCTGGTTGGCATCACCAACTTGATGCACATAAGTTTGGGTGAACCCCGGGAGTTGGTGATGGACAGGGAGGCCTGGCGTGCTGAGATTCATGGGGTTACAAAGAGTCGGACACGACTGAGCGACTGAACTGAACTGAACTGAGCCAACCTCTGCCAAAAGTGACAGCTGGGTTTTCCATAGTGATTCTGTTGAATCTGTAAATGACTTTGAGAGTTATTACCATCTTAATAATATTGAGTCTTCTAATCTATGAACATGGGCTATCTCTCCATTTCTTTAGATCTTTCATTTCTTTTTAAGAATGTGTTGTAGTTTTTGGTATACAAGTCTTGCACTTCTTTTTGTTAAATTTATTCCTACTGTTTTCTTCTTTTTGATATTATCATAAGTGGGACTTTTTTCTTCATTTTCTTTTCAGATCATTCCTTCCTAGTGTGTAGAAATACAACAGAGTATTTCTGTACTGACCTTATATCCTGCAACCTTGCTGAACTTGTTTATTAACACTAACAGTTTTTTTTTTATAATGGCAGACTTTGATTTTGAAAGCAAACATGTTCTTGTGCAACTAATTGCTTGTGAGAAATGACCTCATGTTTCTGTAACAAACATGCTTCAGCCGTGCCCGTGTAGGACTGGCCAGTGACCCAGGGCAAATCACGCTGAGTAGGCAGCAGTGCCTGGAGAAGAGGAGCTCCTTCAGTGAGATCAAAACACTGGACAAGAAGTAAAACACGTGTAGCTTCTCTCCCATTAGTTTTCAAGATGGTGTGGTTCATTCTGACCTATTCATTCCATTCCCTGCCAGCTTCTATGATGGCTGTGTAGGAGGGAGAGAATATATCAGAATAAAGCGACCCTGGCCAGGACATTCTCTGGATATTTTTTTAAGTGGGTGTGACATTTAGCTTTCAGAAGAAATTTGTTTTGTTTTCATGAGCAGTGTCTTTGCAAGCTGTGTCCTGCTTCCCTTGATCACCGCTTTTTCCCTCTGTCCCCAGAGCTCCAGGATCATAGGCACTGGAACTTTGGGGCTCTCTTGGACTCGCCCCATTTTGGGGATGACTTTTTTCTGTCATTGCTTGCATCCTCTCTCCTTCCTCCTTTTCAACCCTCCTTCCTTCCTGCCTCCCAGATAATATCTACAGGATTACTTCTTATAAGAAAAATAACAGGGACTTCCCTGGTGGTCCAGCGGCTAAGACTCCACAGCACTTCCAATACAGGGGGCCCTGGGTTCAATCCCTGGTCGAGTAACTAGATCTCACATGCCCCAACTAAGAGTTTGCACGCCGCCACTCAAGATCTCAAATGCCCTAATGAAGATCAGAAGACTCTGAGTGCTGTAACTAGGATCCAGCCCAGCTAAATAAATGATTTTTAAGAAAAGAGAAGAATGCCAAAAGATGACCAGTGATCTCAGTAGCCACGGAACCTGTTTTTATTTTCTCAGAAGTGCTCTATGCGTCAAGCGTAGAACATTCAAATAGGACAAGAGAAAGGTATTTGAAAAGTGAACGCCAGCTCTCCACCCATTCCCCACAGCCCGCTCCTCTCCTCATAATCAACAGCTTCTTGTAACGATTTTCAGGAGCAGAATTAATGCCCAGTCCACTTAGTGTGTGTTCTTGTATTTACAGGTTTATTTACACCATCTTTCTTCTGTCACGTTGACATTTACCTGCAGTTGCCTCCCGTGGAGAGTTACTCTTGTAAGAGTTTCCCCGCTCTCTCCCGGATGTCAGGAGAGGCCACAGGCCACACGGCACAAGTCAGGCAGGGTTTTCTCCAGAGTGGAGGGAGATGAAACAGCGCCCCCCCCACCCCACCCCTGGGTGTGAAAAGAAAACATTAACACTTATATTTACATTTTAACTCATCTTTTTAAAGTTTTGTTGAGGCATAATTGACATACCTTAACCTGTATGCATTCAGCGTGTGCCACTTAACGCACAAAACACAAACATAGGCCCATAAAACCCTCACCACGGTCAAAATGTCTGTTGTCCCGGGCCCTTAAGCTTTCTGGTGCCTCTTTGTCATTAATCCATTCCTATCCCCTTTTATACCTAGGAAGCGATCAATCTACTTTCTGTCACTCCAGATTAGCTTGCATTTCCTACGCCTGCATGCGTGCTAAGTCGCTTCTGTCATGTCTGACTCTCTGCACCCATGGACCATAGTCCGCAAGGCTCCTCTGTCCGTGGGATTCTCCAGGCATTTTCTATAGTTTTATATAAACGGGACCATGCAGTAGGTACTCTTTTTTTAGGTCTTGCTTCTTTCAATTACTTTGAAATGCACCAACACCGTTGTGTGTATCAGTAGTTTATTCCAGTCAACAGCTTCATGGTGTTCCTTTGTGGGGCAGCACCACAGCGTGTTCGTCCAGTCACCTCTTAGTGGACATTTCGGTTGCTTTCAGTTTGGGAGCTTTTAAAGTCGACAGAAGCGTTCTTGTGTAAGTCTTTGTGTGGGCCCGTAGGGTAAACGTGTGTGCGTGAGTAGGCTGGGCCCTACGGGAGGCGTGTGTTTAAGCCGCCCCGTTTTTCTCTAAAGCTGTTGTGCAGTTTCCCCCTAGCCGTGCCCCCTTGCTCCACGTCTTCCCCACCACTCGGTTAGCGCAGTCCTTTTAAGCGGTATGCGGTGGCAGCTCTGATGACCCTAGCATTGCTTCAGTTGCCCTCTGAATGCTTCTTCGGGCTCCCCTTGCTATATCCTTCTTCGGGCCTTGGGTGGGGAAACCCGTGCAGCAGGTCCTGGCTGCCTCCAGATCCAGGCCGAATTTGGCGATCAGGCGCCAGGTCCTCACCTGAGCGGCAGGTGCCGAGCACTGAGCGTTCTCCTCAGCGTGAGTAGTGCCGCGTGGAGAAGATACTCGAGAGTCCCCTGGGCTGCAAGGAGCTGAAAGCAGTGCGTCCTGAAGGAAACCAGCCCTGAACACTGACAGGGAGGACTGAGGCCGGCGCCGAAGCTCCACTACTCTGGCCACCTAATGCGAAGAGCCAGCTCACTGGGAAAGACCCTGATGCTGGGAAAGATTGAAGGCAGGAGGAGAAGAGGACAACAGAGGATGAGATGGTTGCATAGCATCACCGACGCAATGAACATGAATTTGAGCAAGTTCCAGGAGATAGTAAAGGACAGGGAAGCCTGGCATGCCGCAGTCCATGGGGTCGCAAAGAGTCAGCTACAACTTAGTGACTGAATAAGTAATTACATATATGAAGCACCTGGTGTACAGTGGACATTCAGAATGATAGCTAATATCAAAACAAAATATAGGAAGTTCCCTGACCATCCAGTGGTTGAGACTCCAAGCTGCCAATGCAGGGGTTCAGTCCGTGGTGAGGAACTAAGATCCCACATGCCGTGCAGCACAGCCAAAATAGAAAAAAATTTAATGTATTTCTTTATGAATCAGAGATCATTAGATAGACCTCAGGAACTAAGCAGCACGAATATTCTAAATACTCTCTGTACTTCCTCTTAATTTCTGCAGTTCTTTGTTTTGGCCATTTATCTCTCACCCTATTCTCAGATGGCTGGATTTTGTTTTTCTTTTCTCTGCTTTCTCACATTTTTAAGCAGTCAGAAACTTCTTAGTCTACAGATCCGATTGACACTGTCTGCTCTTTGCTGCCTTATGATTAGTTGCCCTTACTTCACCTGCTCTGCCTGCCACGGTGGGCTGGGCAGTCTCCGGGTGTGGGGCTGGTGGGGGTGGGGGGGTGGGAAGCAGTCCATTCAGGGCCTCCTGGAGCTGAGTGGAGGCCCAGCCTGTGGACAGCTGCCCCTTGGGGCTCCCCACAGCCTTGTTACTCGTGGATCACACACACACACACACACACACACGGAGCACTTTTGTACTGGGTCCAGGGCCCGCTCTGCGTTGCTATGTGGGTGCCATTTACTCCTGAACTTCTCAGAGCAGCTGCCCCCTTCCCGGGCCCAGAGAGACAGGCCAGGATCCAGTTCTTTTTTAAAGACTTTTTTTTTTATGTGGACCATTTTTTTTTAAGTTTTATTCAATTTGTTACAATACTGCTTCTGTTTTAGGATTTGGTTTCCTAGCCAGGAGGCACCTGTGATCTTAGCTCACTGACCAGGGATTGAACCCACACCTCCTTGTATTCGAAGGTGAAGTCTTAACCACTTGGCCACCAGGGAAGGCCCTAGGGATCCAGTTCTGTGGGCCCAGCTGCACTTGAGCTCCATCCTAACCCTGATGGTGCTGCAAAAGTGTCATGTAGACCCAAATGGGCAGGAAGACACTTTGAGGACCACCCAGGAGATCCGCCCCCCACTCCCCGGCTCCCTTGAAACTGTCATTGGCTCAGCACAGCCTCTCCAGAGTCTCCAGTTGGAATGCAACAATAATAGTAATTCAGCTTCATAACTGAGCCTTGTTTTTGAAACACATTATTGTCTGTTGTGATGATAAATGTGATTTCATTAAGAATAAGAGCTAACTTTTCTAGAGAGCTCATGCCAGCCCCTGAGTCCTGGGCTCTGCCTGTCTCCTTCAGTCACCACAACCATCCAACAAGTAGATCATGTCATTTTCCCATTTTACAGGTAGTCAGGGGGCTGAAAGGGGCTTCCTGGGGTCACAGACGGTAAAGAATCTTTCCGCAATGCGGGAGACCCAGGTTCGATCCCTGGGTCAGGAGGATCCCCTGGAGAAGGGATTGGCACCTCACTCCAGTATTCTTACCTGGAGAACTCCATGGACAGGGGAGCCTGGCGAGCTGCAGTCCATGGGGTCACAGAGTCAGACTCGACTGAGTGACTAACACTTCACTTTCCGGGGGCTGGAAAGACTGAGCTTCACAGTCTTTGTATGAAGTGCAGTCTCCTATGTGGTGAGCCTGACCCCTGATCCAGCTCATTTTATCTTTTTCTCTCACTGTCTGTGCTCCAGCCTCACTGCCCTTTTTTCTCCCCATTTGTGCTCCTGCTACAGGGCCTTGGCGCATGTCAGTTTCTCCGCCCAGACCTCTCTTCCCACCTCCCAGCAGTTCCCTGGCTTTTGCCTTTCTCACTCCCTCTCTCTGACACTGCCTCCTCAGGGCAGTCTGTGCTGCCCCCGCCCCCACCTCCCTTCCTCTACTCTCACGCTCCTTGCCTGGTCTTTGTGGCTCTGCTCATAGCTGATGTGTGGGTTGTTGGATTCATATCATTTCTCCCAGTGGGCTGTGAGCCGCAGAGCTCAGGGACCACGGCTTCGCTTGTTTTTGTCTTAGCCTTCGCTTGCATTCCTGGCAGGTCCGAGAGCCGAGCGCACAGCAGGACGTGGACTAGACCCACTGAATGAGTGGGTGCGTCTCAGGGAGCATGTGCGTTGCCCACAGCAGACATCTGCACCCCCTCCCACCAGCTCCTCTCATCCTGTGTGGTCAGTGGTTGGAGAGCTGCCGATCTGCCCCTGCAAGGTCGGGACACGGGGTCTGCTGGCCCCGTGGAGACCGGATTGCATGTGCGCTCCACCCTCACTCAGCAGCACCTTCCTGGTCGATTCTGACCCACTACCTGTACAGCCGGCTCACAGAGGCCGTGTCAGGAGCTGCTGGGCTCAGCTGGTTTTGCTCCCAGAACACACGTAGAGCAGTACCTGGCACAGGATCTTTTCAGCTCGCAGGTGGCTGTAAGGCACAGCCAGGCTGAGAAGGTGCCGGTTGGGAGGACTTTGGCCAAGTGTGCAAGCCTGTTGATGGAGCAGAGAGGCCACACATCAGAGGGTCTCATCCTGCTGCATTAGCTGCTGTGACTCTCAACCCACCTTTTTTAAATGAAGGGGATAGACTCAGATGACTTACGTGTGGTGAGCACATCTGAACGTCTGGCTCCAGACCCTGATCGGAGGATGTCAGCAGCTCCCCCAGGACTCAGCTTCTGGCTGCTGCAGTTCTTAGCTGTGTCTGAGCTTTACAAAGTATGGGGCCGGGGTTCCATCCTCCAGTACTGGTCTGGATGCAGCCTGGGCGCAGGTACCTTAAAACCTCCCTAGATGGTGCCACAGGCAGCTGGCTTGGGTACAAAGATGGGAGCCCTGGGTGTGATGTGGAGCTGGGGCTGCCTTCCCTTGATTCCTCCCCTGCCCCGCCCACACCATCTGCCGGAGCAGGTGAGGATGGGCCCCACGGTGCCACGGCTCTTCTTAACTCGGTGGTTCCTGAACTTGGCTGGTATTAGAATCACTTGGGAATTCTTAAAAATTCTACCGCCCAAGCCACACCCATGCTAATTAAACCACAGTCACTGGGGTGGGACACAGGCAGCAGCAACTTTTGAAGCTGCTCCCTGATTCCAAACTCTGCAGACAAGTCTGGGAAGCACTGTATTAGGTTCCCAGCGGGGCCTCAATCCAGAACATCAGATCATCGGGCTCTACTGCTCAAGGTACTCTGTGGGGAGACCTTTTCCTCTCTTGGTTTTGTTTTTTTAGAGTTCTTTGTTTTGTTTATTTTTTTTAGAGTAGTTGTCATTTAGTTGTTAAGTCACATCCAGCTCTTTTGCAGCCCCATGGACTGTAGCCCGCCAGGCTCCTCTGTCCATGGGACTTTCCAGGCAAGAATACTGGATTGTGTTGCCATGCCCTCCTTCAGGAGATCTTCCTGACCCAGGGATCAAACCCACATTTCCTGCATTGTAGGCAGATTGTTTACCACTGAGCCCCCTGGGAAGCCCTAAGAGTAGTTTTCAGTTCAGTTCAGTTCAGCCGCTCAGTCGTGTCCGACTCTTTGCAACCCCATGAATCGCAGCACACCAGGCCTCCCTGTTCATCACCATCTCCCGGAGTTCACTCAGACTCACATACATCGAATCGGTGATGCCATCCAGCCATCTCATCCTCAGTCGTCCCCTTCTCCTCCTCCTCCCAATCCCTCCCAGCATCAGAGTCTTTTCCAATGAGTCAACTCTTCTCATGAGGTGGCCAAAGTACTGGAGTTTCAGCTTTAGCATCATTCCTTCCAAAGAAATCCCAGGGCTGATCTCCTTCAGAATGGACTGGTTGGATCTCCTTGTAGTCCAAGGGACTCTCAAGAGTCTTCTCCAACACCACAGTTCAAATGCATCAATTCTTCGGCGCTCAGCCTTCTTCACAGTCCAACTCACATCCATACATGACCACAGGAAAAACCATAGCCTTGACTAGACAGACCTTAGTCGGCAAAGCAATGTCTCTGCTTTGGAATATACTATCTAGGTTGGTCATAACTTTTCTTCCAAGGAGGAAGTGTCTTTAAATTTCATGGCTGCAGTCACCATCTGCAGTGATTTTGGAGCCCCAAAAATAAAGTCTGACACTGTTTCTACTGTTTCCCCATCTATTTCCCATGAAGTGATGGGACTGGATGCCATGATCTTCGTTTTCTGAATGTTGAGCTTTAAGCCAACTTTTTCGCTCTCCTCTTTCACTTTCATCAAGAGGCTTTTTAGCTCCTCTTCACTTTCTGCCATAAGGGTGGTGTCATCTGCATATCTGAGGTTATTGATATTTCTCCTGGCAATCTTGATTCCAGCTTGTGTTTCTTCCAGTCCAGCATTTCTCATGATCTACTCTGCATAGAAGTTAAACAAGCAGGGTGACAATATACAGCCTTGACGTACTCCTTTTCCTATTTGGAACCAGTCTGTTGTTCCATGTCCAGAGTAGTTTTAGGCTTACAGAAAAATTGATGGGAAAGTACAGAGTTCCCCTCTATTCCCCCACCCCAGTTTCTTTTAGTGACATCTTGCATTCGTGCAGTATAATTTGATCCATTAGTGATCCATTGTTATTATTTTTAATAAATGAGAGAACTTAAAAATTTTATTTATTTATTTATTTGGCTCAGTAGGCTTCCCTGGTGGCTCAGACGGTAAAGAATCTGCTTGCATTGAGATCATGGAGTCTTAGCCGCTGGACCACCAGGGAAGTCTCTGCTACTGCTAAGTCACTTCAGTCGTATCCGACTCTGTGTGACCCCATAGATGGCAGCCCACCAGGCTCCCCCGTCCCCGGGATTCTCCAGGCAAGAACACTGGAGTGGGTTGCCATTTCCTTCTCCAGTGCATGTAGTAAGGATCAAATCTCACTGAGGGAAGTCTCTACTGAGCCATTATTATTAACAGAAATTCATTGTTTAAGGTTCGCACTCTGTTGTACAGTTTATGGCATGTGTTCATCATTACCATGTCTCTATCAGTCGTGTCCGACTCCATGCAGCCCCATGGGCTGTAGCCCGCCAGGCTCCTCTGTCCATGGGATTCTCCAGGCAAGAATACTGGAGTGGGGTGCCGTATCCTTCTCCAGGGGGTCTTCCTGACCCAGGGGTCAGTCAAGCCCGTGTCTCTTGCATTGTCAGGTGGGTTCTTTACCACTAGCACCATCATATAGATTAGTTTCACTCTAAAAATCCTCTGTGCTCCTCCCTCCCGACCCCTGGCAACCCCTGATCTTTCTACCATCTCTATAGTTTGCCTTTTGCAGAATATCATATAGTTGGAATCATACAGCATGTAGCCTTTTCAGACTGGCTTCTTTCTCGTAACAATATCCATTTGACTTTTTCCCGTGTCTTTTCATAGCTTGATTATTTATTTCTTTATTGCTCAATGGGTTTCCATTGTCTGCATGTAGTTTATTTGCCTATTGAAGGACATTTTGGTGGCTTTGGTGTGTCATAACTTTTGACAGTTATGAATAAAGCTGCAGCTCTATTCACGTTCAGTTTCTAAGTTCATCTGGATAAATAGCAAGAAGCACGGTTGCTGAGTGGTATGGTAAGAGTATGTTTCATTTTGTAAGAAACTGCCAGGCTGTCCTCCGAATTGGCCTTACCATCTTGTGTTCCTGTCGGCAGTGACTGAGAGTTCCCATTGCTCCGCATGCTCACCAGCATTTGGTGTCTTCTTCGTTTCATTCTAGATCTCAGGACCATTCCCAAAATAGCAGGCTCAGGAATCCAAAGGTAGAGAGACTGGTGGGCCATGCGTTCAAGGATGTTACTAGGAAGCTCTTTGTTTGAGTCTGAATCCGTCTCAAATTCTTGCTTTTGAAACTTAAGAGGGCAGTTTGCAGGTGCCTTCCTGACTCACACTGAGGGGCCCTGGCATCCTTACAGACAATCCAGGGATGCATACTGAAGTGGCAAAGGGAGGAAGTGGTTGCCTGGAGGTGAGATGCAATGGCTGGCCTCTGGCAGCCATCCTGGGCCACCAGGTGGTCACGGGAAGAGGCACCTGCAGAGGACGACAGAGCAGCAAAGCCATCAACGATCCCACGCATCAGTCAGGGTCCTGCACAGGGTGGCCCACCCACCTCCAAACTTCTCTTCCATCACAAAGAAATGAAACTCTAGTTTTGTTAAGCCCAGGTGGGTTTTTGTTTTGTTTTGGAGCTCTTTGTTATTTGCAGCTGAAGCTAATTCTAGCAGATACCAGGGGTTCAGTGGTTTGGCACAAAGCAGGTCTGTCTTACACACGGACCTGGGAGGCTCGATAGTGTTAGATGACGGTGACAGTGGTGTGAGTTACAGAGGGCAGCAGGGAGGAGAGGTGGCCCGGGGACAGCCTCACGCGCCCCACACACACCCTCAGCTCGTGGATCAGTGGACCAGGAGCTGACCGAGCCCTGTGTGTGTGTGTGTGTGTTGTGAGATGTGTGTGTGAGTAAGTGGTGTGTATACATGTGTGTGGAGATGTGTGAGTGGTGTGGTTGGGGGGGTTGTATGTGTGATAAGTGAATAAATGGGTATAAGTAAATAGATGTGGGGGGGATGTGCGTGTGTGGGGTGTGTGTGTGGTGAGTGGACACAGGGATGTATATGATGGAGATTGTGTGAGTGGTGTGGTGTGTGGGATATGTGTGGTGAGTGGATGGATGAGTGTATGTGTGTGGGGGGTGGGGATGTGTGTGAGTGGTGTCTGTGCAGTATGTGGTGTGTGTGTGGATGGGTATATGTGTGTGTGGTGGGGTGTGTGTGAGTGGTGTGTGTCTATGCAGTATGTGGTGAGTGGATGGATGTGTGTGTGTGTGTGTGTGTGTGTGTGTGTGTGTGTGTGTGGAGGGGCAGGCGCAGGCTGTGTTACATGCAGGGAGGCCCTGGGGGAGAGGGCCTGAGCCCCAGGGGCACGGTAAGAATTGGGAAGGTGAAGGGGCTGGCCGTAAGGGTTGCAGAGCGCAGGAGGAGCAGGAAGGAGACCAGAGCAGAGCAGGTCTGGAGGGGAGGCAGGGGTGTGAGAGCCAGAACAGCAGCAGTGTGTGGCCTGGGTCTGGGTGGGCTTCCCGAGGCCATGGGGCGTGGTCCTCTGTGCTGAGCCCTGAGGGCAATGAAATGCTCGTGATTGTGAAATGTGGACTTGATGGGATTTTGTGTTTCTACCACAAACATGGCAGATTCCTCTGATAACATCCCCTTTGTTCTTTGCCCTGGCCCCACGGGAGACAGGCCTGTCCCCTCCCCTCCCACGTCTCCGTCCCCGCCTCGCCCTAACCCTGACCCACCCCTGGGCCTCGCACCAGCTCCAGCACCACGGGCTGCTGGCTGGACCCAGGGTCTGCAGGGCTCTTTCTCCTGACCATTACCTCACTCTGCATAACGCTGACCTTCCACCCTCACCTTCCACGCCATTTACACCTCCTGGTGTGGCGTGCTTCGCTTCCACGCACGTGGTTTGTTTCCTCATCAAACCTTCAGCTCCACGAGACCAGAACTTCAGTCACTTGGTCAGAACTTCAGTCACTTGGTGTTCACTTACTGTTTGTTGACTAAATAACATTTTTTTTTTTTTTTAGCTGCACCGAGTCTTAGTTGTGGCTCCTAGGATCTTTGGTCTTTGTTGCTGCATGCGGGGTCTTTAGTTGCCACACGTGAACTCAATAGTTGCAACATGTGGGATCCAGTTCCCTGACCAGGGATTGAACCTGGCCCCCCTGCATGGGGAGTTCAGAGTCTCAGACACTGGACCTCCAGGGAAGTCCTCTGAATAACAGTTTTATGTGACTAAGGCTAGAGCTGAATGGCTAAAGCCCATGATACAGAGCAAGTTTAAATTTAAATACAAAAGTGCTGAGGGAAGCTAAGTAATCCGAGTTGGGAGGATGAAGAAGAGTAAGGTTTTAAGCCTCCCTTTCCCTGGTGGCAAATCAGTAAAAGAATCCGCCTGCAGTGCAGGAGATGTGAGTTCGATCCCTGGGTGGGGAAGATCCCCTGGAGGAGGAAAGGGCAACCCACTCCAGTATTCTTGCCTGGAGAATCCCATAGACAGAAGAGGCTGGCGGGGTGCAGTCAGACACGACTTCACGACTCAGTGACTAAACAACAATAAAAAAAAAATGTCATGAGTCCCATGCTCAGGTGTGTGATGGGTCAGTAGCTCACATTCCTTTGGGAATCAGCACTCCCATTTAAGGCTGATGGGGGCTCCCCTGCTGTGTGGTCTCCGTGTCCAAAAATCAGGACCCCCATCAGATGATGTCACTTGGGTCTCTCCACGGCAACACTCGAGTGCAAGTTAGCAGGTTGATTTGGGGGCGGGGCGGGGAGGGGCATGAACAAGGACAGATGTCTGCAGACCCAGCTCCCCTGAGGCTCCCAGCTCCTGGCAGGTGTCAGGAAGGGGCGAGGAAGCCCCCACAGAGGGGCTGGAACTGGGAGGGCTGAGGGGCTTGTGGGGATGTGCGTGGTTTCCCCATTGTGCACAGACGGAGCCAGCAGAAGGGTGGCTGCATGAAGTCAAGAGGCTGCTGAGGCGCAGATGGAAAAGTCGCTTTTATTTCCGGCCTGTGCCTCTTTTCCCCGCCCCCGCCCAAGCCTCCGCTCTGTCCCAGGAGAGCTTTCAGACTCAGCCTCTCAGCGAGCCCAGATGCGCTGGCTGTTGGGGCTGGCATTGGAATCAGCTCAGGGCCCTGGTGCTCCCCCGGGGGATCACCTCAGATGACCGCGCTGTGGGCGTACAGAAACCAAGTTCTCGAGACTTTTCTTCTGTGTCAGCTCTCCAGAAAACCCTCACTGGGGACGCACAGTGCTCGGGAAAAGCTGAGTGCCTGGCCTACTTACAGGCAGCGTTAATTATGGGCTCCCGGGGGCCTGTTGTCACTTAACCAGCTTCCCGGGCTGTCAGTTTGATGGGACTGGTTTATCCCAGGGCCACCCAGACCCCTTTCTCTGGAACTTCTCCTGACCCCTCAGCCCCCAGGGGAGCGGGGGTGTGCAATAAATGGCCGGGCAGGAACACGGAGAGGGGTGAGGCCTGACTGGGCCCCAGGCCAGCGAGGTCTGCGATGCTGTCAAGGGCTTTTCAGGAGCAGAGGCACCTGTGGGGGCCGCCATGGGGAGGAGGCTTGGAGGCTGCAGGGGCAGGACGCTACCGCCCAGCCGGGCCTCCCTGGGACCTCGCCCTCAGCCGATTCTCCTGCCACACTGTCCTCCCCTTCCTGGCAAGGTCACTGGCTTCCCACACAGCGCCCCCTCCCACCCACTTCCCCAGTTCGGCTCTGCTCGGGCAAACAGCCCTCTCTCATTGTGTTTCGCAGCCTTCATTCTTCTCAGCTCGTTTGCGACTTGGGCAAGGGGTATTATTACCGTTCTCTGACTTGTTAAGTTGCCCAAGAGGGAAAAAAACAAGAATGTTTTTCCTTCTCCCAGAGTCTCATTACCTGTTGGGTGAGCCTCAACCGATATACGTTTCCAGAGAGAGACACTCAATGCCACCATCCCCGGAGGCACGTCCCTGGCTGGGACTCAGACCCTCAGCTGGCCGCCGCGCGGGACTGTGGCCAAGACATCTCAGTGCCCCGTTTCTGGCTAGACACGCCCACGCTCTTTCATGCTCTCTGCCACTTCCGTCCCTTGGCTAGGCATGGGCTTCGTTTCCTATTACCTGTGCCGTCTGCCCCCTGCCCCAGCCCCCAGTTAAGTCTCTCTAGCCTGAGCAAGTGCCCCACCTTTCACCAGCTCTGGGTTTTACGGCAACATACTCTTTTGTATTGATTTATCCACCTGGCTTCTCTGCCTCCTAGACCACAAGCTCCCTGAGGTCAAGGGATCTACTGGGTCACCTTTTAGTCTTCGGCAGCTGGCATGGTTCCTACACACGGTGGGGTCCATCAAGGGGTGCCCTTAGGACGGAAGGCTCACCCTGTGGGATGGTGAAGGTTCAAGCTGGCACTGCTCTTGGTTCTGCATTCCTGCAGCTCACCCTCCATCAGACCCTTCGTTTGTGTTCCCAAACATTGTCAGCCTGTCCTGTGACTTGTTACCAGTCTCCCTCTTAGTCGTCTGCTGCTTGGTCAGGATGCATTCATTCATTTCATCATCTATCCATCCTTCCATCCATCCAGCTTCCTCCACACACTGGCCACTCTGAGTGTGCAGGGAGGAACAGCATGGACCTGGCCCCTGTCCTCACGGGATTTACATTCTAATGGGGAGACACAGACGAGCCCTGAGCAGATCAGCAAATAAGATGATGTGGACGAGGGAGAGAGAGGGGCCAGCGTAGGGCTGGGGCTGCCGAGGTGCAGCCAGCTTGGGAAGCACACTCCACCTCGTTGTCTTCTGCTTCTCTGTTCTCCTAGTTCGGAAAATATCCTTAAACAGTCTGAAGGAGGAAAGGCCCTCCATTCCATAAGGTTTTTCCCCTTTGTTGAGAAGGTCAGATGATCGCTCCTGTCCTGTTAAGATAGAATTGTCCTCAAAGCTTGAGCTTGCTGACAAAATGCCTCCAGGACTGTGGGGAGGCCCTCTAGCAGGATCAGTGGACCTGGGAACGCCCAGACGTTGCCCCAAGGATGCTATTGAGAGTCCGTAGTAGGTGCCAATCTGGACTCGGGCCTCGGTGGCGGAGAGTGCAGGGCTGGGGAGCCGCGTGTCTCCTGTCTTGTGGTTTGGAGGCCTCTGGTTGGGGACTCAGCGCCTGGCTTAGCTCGGGGCAGCTGATGGAGTGGTGAGAGCACTGTCCTCCCCAGGCCCGGACGTCAAGGTGGCCGTGGCTTGAAGACAGGAGAATGAGCGTCCAGGTTCCCAGAGCACCTGCGAGTGTCTGAAACCTCTGGAGGCTTCACCCTCCAGGAAACACCTGTGCTGCCCAGGAGTGAGGCTGGTCCCTGTGGCCCCGCCGTGGGCCCAGTGCAGCCCGTCCTGTTCTGCCCCCTAACCCCCCCACCTTCTTTGGTCTGACAGATGGGGACACAAACCTGTGGTGTCCCTCACTGCAAGAGGTCTCGGCCACGTTCCACAGCCTCGGAGCCCACAGCCCTGCTCTGCAGCCCCTGGGGCCCATACAGCACACTGGGAGGTGAGTACGCCCCTCCCTGGTGCCCTTGCTCACACGGCCACGGCCACTGAAAGCAGTTCAAACCTATCTAATCGTGTCCATTAAATATGTGCAGTACCAATTACACCTCAGGAAAAATGTAAACACATATATATAAATAACCCAAAAAGGAGACTCTTCTAAACATATTGGGTTGGCCAAAAAGTTCATTGGTGTTTTTGTGTCACATCTTAGGGAAAAACCTGAATGAACTTATCAGCCAACTGAATAGATACATCCGCCTAATGCTCAGTCGCGTCCTACTCTTTTGTGACCCCGCAGACTATAGCCCACTAGGCTCCTCTGTCCATGGGATTCTCCAGGCAAGAATACTGGAGTGGGTTGCCATTTCCTTCTCCAGGGGATGTTCCTGACCCAGGGATCAAACCGTGTCTCTTGCACTGGCAGGTGGCTTCTTTACCACTGCGCCACCTGGGAAGCCCACATATTCTTGCTTGGAAACACTAAAATACTTCCTCTTCCATAAATGTAATACACCTGGCCGGTCACTGTACAAAACTCCATTGTCATCATTGTTGGTGATAACGGGAGCTCAACGAGCATTTTACTAGTTAGAGAAAGGAGAGATTTCTTCTGATGATTATTGGAAATTATGAGCATTTTTTTTGAAGTTAAAAAGTCACCAGACTGGTGATTGCAGACTCCACCCCAAAGAGTGAAGCCCAGAGTCTGAGGGGCCGCAGTGAACTGTGCATCACACCACGGGTGATCGGCGTGAGTCCCCACGCTCACAGCGCAAGGCAACGAAGGGAAGAGCCAGGCATGGCCGGGTCTTAGTGCCCTGGAGACTGATGTTTGCTCCTGCCCCTTCCTGACTCAGAGCGCTTGCTGCCCCTCCTCTTGCAAGATGTGTCCCAGTCCGTTTGATCTGTCTCCAAGCCCCTCCTGACACATTACCTAATATCAACTCGTGGCCAGCCAGGCACACGTTTGTGTGGAAAGTCTCAGTGCCCCATTTTGTGTTGTTGCAGCCCCCGTTGTGCACTGAGTTCGGACTGGGTGGGACAGGGATGCTAATTGGTGCAATACAGAAACGACTCTTGTCAGATGGATGGCGGGCTAGATCTGGGTTGTAAAAGCAAACTTTTGTTGAGGCTTCTCTGAGTAGTCGGTTTGAGACATGACTGTTTAGGGGGCTTCCCAGGTGATGCTAGTGGTAGAGAACCCACCTGCCAGTGCAGGAGACACAGGAGGTGCCAGTTCGATCCCTGGGTCAGGAAGATCCTCTGGAGGAGAGCATGGCAACCCACTCCACTGTTCTGCCTGGAGAATCCCATGGACAGAGGAGCCTGGTGGGCTGCAGTCCATAGGGTCGCAGAGAGCCGGACACAACTGAAGTGATTTAGCACACACCCGTGCACGAGTGTTTAGGACCCTGGACAGGCCGAGCCCCCTCCCTCCTGCCACCTGGCTGTTCTGACACCACGTCCGTGGTGGGCGGACCTCCCTCTAGGGTATGGCCGGAGCTTTCTCAAGAACCTGTTCCACCACTGTGTTTGGTAATTGTCTGCCAAGCCAAACCAGACCAAACCACCCTCGCTCTGCTATAAATACCCTGTGCTTGTGCCAGCCTGCCCTGCGCCTGCCCCTCCCCCTCCTTGGCATTTGTACCAGGTATAATAAGTCACTTGTCTCTTCCCCAACACGGAGCTTCAATTGAACCACCTTCTAGGAGGAATCAGGGAGAGAATTACACTCAGAAAAACAAATGTCCATGAAGGGGAGGCCCGGAGGGCCTGAGGATTCAGAGGAGCTATTTCTGACTGCTTGGAAAGTGGTGCACACCTGGTGTCCACTCGGAAAGTGGGAGATGGCACTGGAGGCTCTTAACCTCCCCATTTACTCTGCAAAGAGCCACACTCCCGTAACTTCCCCCTTCCCCAGGGGCAGGTGATCTGTAGAAGTGTGGCCATAAATTCACCATTTCAAATACTTGAGGGTGCTCATTTGAGTGGTAAAGCATCTGCCTGCAATGCAGGAGACTCAGGAGACCCGGGTTCATTCCCTGGGTTGGAAAGACCCCCTGGAGGAGGAAAGGGCAATCTGCTTCAGTATTCTTGCCTGGAGAATCCCATGGACAGAGGAGCCTGGCGGGCTACAGTCCATGGGTTGGCAAAGAATCGGACACAGCTGAGCAACTGAGCACGCTAGCACAAATACTTGAGAGCACAAACCCCAGCACGAAGGCTTCCAGCTTCTCAGCACCCTGTGGGAGCAAGGCAGAGCCCCATGGTCCTAGGGCAAGGCCCAGAGTGCCGCGGCCCCAGACTGCTGTTCTGACACCCCTGCCTCTTTCCTTGGGCCCCCCACCTTGGGATGGCTGCTGGCACACGCTCTCCACGGAGGATTCAAAACTGGCCCAGAGCATCTGGCCAATGGATTGCCCCTTTAAGATTGCCCCGTACAGATTGCAGCTCTATAAGAGGGGCTGGGACCACCCGCCAAGCCACTCAGTCTAGGGACATTCTTTTGGAAATATAGCCTCCTTTCAAGAAGCAAACAAGTCCAGGAGAGACCTCTCCCATGACCTCCCTGGGGTGGGGGATGGTGAAGTGCTGGCTTGCTTCTGTGTTTGGGAAACTCGGGGTGTCTCAGGGTGGGAAGACTCTTCTAGAGCTCTCAGGGAACATCAAGAAAGTTCTGGCATCTCCTCTACCAAGGTTGTGGCATCCTCCACAGCTCCATGGGCCGCAAGAGCGTCTTCAGGACAGGCTGCCCTCTCTCCACCGTCCTCGTCCTCAGAGGCTCGTCCCATGTCAGTTGGTTCCGCATCAGGTGCTTCTGTGTTGACCTCCAGGGATGTCCCCATCTAGGGCTCCTCTGAGGCACCCACATGCTGTCAGTGGCCGAGACTGGAAATGAGGGCACGTGTGGGCCCACGGCTTGGCCATCTCTCCAGTCGCTATGAGAAAGATAGGTCTCTCGCCAGCTGTTCCTAATCTCAGATTTCCTTGAAACTCATCACCATCTCATCGAATACTTCAAGATTTCCTTCCAGAAGGAAACAGCCCTGCTGCTGCCGGACCACGTGCATTGTCCGACGTCTGCCTTATTGCAAAGAGAGTTGCCCTCTGCCCTGTGATGAGCCTGGTGGGGGGAGACAGCCAGCCGAGAAGGAACCAGAGTGTGAACGCTGGCCGGGAAGCAGATGAGAGCCTGAGCATCCTCAGAGGGGACCAGTGCCACACTCAGCAAAACAGATTTTTCATCAGGTGTCCCCGGTCTCACCTGGAAAGAGAGGAAGTGGTGGCTGCCCTTCCCGGGCTGCTCCCTGATTGCAAAGCCCAGAGGAAGAGCCCTGGTCAGACCATAGGTGTGTGTGCATGGCTAGTTGTGTCCTGCTCTTTTGTGAGCTCCTTTGTCCATGGAGCTTTCCAGGCAGGAACACTGGAGTGGGTTGCCATTTGCTACTCCGGGGGATCCTGCCTACCCAGGGATGGAACTCCCGTCTCTTGTGTCTCCTGCGCTGGCAGGCAGAGGCTTTACCACTGCACCACCTGGGAAGCACAGGCCACAGGTCCAGCCCCTCAGGACCGGCAGCCCGCTGCTGTTGCCTGGTGCTGGTAGCCTTCACCCACTGGGTTTTCTGAGAGGGAGGCCTGGTTGCAGAGGCCAGTGGGCTAAGTAAATGACAGTCAGTCCATTGAAAGGGCATCCTGTCAAGTGTAGGGGCGGTAGTCTTGGGACAGAGTAATTGGATCCAGGTAAAAGTTGCTGCCCCTCCCTGCATTAGCTCAGCATCGATTCCTCTTCATTGCCTTGACCTTGGTCACTAGAGCCCAGCTGACAGCTCTGGTCTGGTTTAGCAGTGCCAGCCCGGGAGCATGCCCTGCCTGCGGGATGCCTTGTGGGCCCCGACCCCCAACTAGACCCTCGGTTTTCCCGTCTTCCCAAGGAGAAGGAGCAGAGGGTCACTTTGACTTTTTTTTTTTCCTCAAATAGTAATAGGGGAAAACAAATACAGAAGCCGACACAGTTCTCTTAAGAGTGTAGAACAATGCCTTTGCAACCCAAACTCTAGCTCCTGGGTGCTGGCCATGGGCCTGGGTGCTGGCCAGTCTGGTGATGGGACCCTTCAACCTGCTGAGTCCAGGAGAGGAGTGGGCTCCTTAGACTGTGAATTCCTCTTCTCCGCGGCGGAGGTCTGGGGATCAGCCGATGCCACTTCCCAGAATAGCAGTCTCAGATGTCACGTTCCAGGCGAGCGTCTCCTCAGAGAGGCAGGCGGGGAAGGGGAACCCGTTATGTTGCCTGCTGGCTGTTCCCAGCAGAGGCAGCCAGGGGAGACACTGGGGCGCAGTGCGATGGGGGTGGGGGCGGCAGTAGGGGGAGGCCATGCATCCTTCCCACTTGGAAAGCCTGGCATTCTGTCCATCCCCAGGAGGAGAGACCCTTGTCACAGACACACTTCCCCTCCCCAGCTCCAAGAAGATGAGTCACCAGCTCACAATTTCTGCTTTCTCCCACCGGCAGCACGAAACTGTCTGAGAGCCCCCTCCACTTGGGCAGAGTCACAAAGTTGGCTCTGAGGCGCCCCTCCTCTTTGGGCAGTCTAAAAGCGTCCCCTCCCATGCTTGCACGGCCCTACGCACGCTCACGGACTGGTATAAGCCAGGACTCCCCTGCAACTCTGACACAGGCCCAGTGCATGAGCCCCCATCTCCCCCGCCTGTTCGTGTTCTCTGGGCCTCATAAATGCTGAGGAAGAATGGCCTGGAAGCGTGGCCCAGCCCAGGCCTATCTAGCACTCACCCGACTCCTCCACTCCAGCAGCGAATTGTTGACACCGACTTCCTGGGTGCCTAGAGATGGCATTCTTCTTCCCTCTCTGAGAAGCAGCATAGAGAAGTAAGGAGCGGAGCCTCCTCACTGGAGTGTCTGGGAGCCGTGGCCGGGGCGGTGCCCCAGAGGCCGTTACCGTGGACACTCGTTGTCATCACTGGGCACTTCATCTGTAGGGAGGCCCCTGTTATCAGGAACTCCTGCGAGTTAGTAAGACTGCAGGAGTGGAAGAGACGGCACAGGGAACCTTGTCATTAAAGTCATCCTACTTGGATTTCCCTGGTGGTCCAGTGTTTAGGAATCTGCCTGCCGATGCAGGGGACGTGGGTTCAATCCCTGGTCCAGCAAGATCCCACACGGCACGGGGCAGCTGGGCCAGTGCCCGTGGCTGCACCTACTGAAGCCTGTGCCTGGAGCCTGCGCTCTGCATCAAGAGAAGCCACCGCAATGAGAAGCCCCCGCACTGCAGGAAGACCCAGCACAGCCAAAAATAACTAACAAATTAATTTTTAAAAGTCACCTCACTTACTTGATGCCAACAATATACATGTGGCCAGAGAAAGAGCATCGTTTAGTAAGGACGCCCGCGCACAGGTTCCACCAGGGAGCCTGTGCCTGGCAGGTCTGTGCAGAGGGTGATGTGACTGCTGTGTTGCCAGCACCTCCCTTCCTGTAGGGCTCTCGCCAAACTGTGTGTGACTCTGGTCTTTAAAGAGGGTGTTCTAAATGTGACCCTGGCCTCTGGCTTCACCCAGGCTGTTTGCTGTCTAAGAGGAATCTGTTCGTCCCAGGCTTGTCCGTGGACAGCATGGTTGTGGAACCCCTTTGGAGGGGCTGTTGAGGATCTCCCTCAGTCTGATTTCACCTTACTTGCAGACTTTGGAAGCTCACCTGACGTAAGCCACAGTGGAGCATGCTTTTCCGTGCTTGCACAGACTCACCTCACCTGTGTGCACAAAGAACGCTTTCAAATGGATTTTCTTTATTTTAGTTATTTATTTATTGTTATTTACGTTTTTAGCTGCACTGGGTCTTTGTTGCTGCGAGCAGGGTTTCTCTAGTTGCGGCGAGTCGGGGCTCCTCTGTAGTTGCAGTATGCGGGCTTCTCATTGTTGTGGAGCATGGGCTCTGGGCACAGGCTTCAGGAGTTGTGGCCCTTGGACTCTGGAGCACAGGCTCAGGAGTTGTGGTGCTTAATTGCTCTGCAGCATGTGGGATTTTCCCAGACCAGGGATTGAACCCTTGTCCCCTGCATTGCAAGGCAGATTCTTAACCAGTGGACCACCAGGGAAACTCCAAACAATGCTTTTGAGGAATACACGGCAGGAATCATTGGAGTATGATTTTTCAGGCTTCCAAGCGCCAGAAAACTAAAGCTAGGGGCCCTCCTGGAGGTCCACTGTTGGGGTGCCAGCCCCCGAGAGGCACCGGTGACTCCACGTGCTGGTGTTCACCCCCTTTTGCAGCTCTCTCACCCTGTGTCAGGCTGGCCCATGTGACCAGGGGAGATCACAGAAGCAATGTCACCTCCAAGGTTAGGTTCTAAAAGGTTACAGCCTCCATCTTAGGCGGGCATCGCCTCTCTCTCAGATCACTCACTTTAGAGAAAGTCGGGGCAGGTTAGGGAACCCTGTGGTGAAGCTCGTGGAAGGACTGAGGCCGGTGACCCCCAAGTGACCTGAGAAGCATTTCTTCCAGGCCAGTCAAGCCTATGCTGACAGCAGCCCCCCTCCCCGCCATGAAAGCCTTGGGGGCAGCCTCCCCAGAGACCCTGAGTTAGAGTCCCCTGGCTAAGCTGCTTCTGGATTCTTGACCCTTGGAAACTGCACAGGATAATACGTATCTGTTGTTTTTAAGCCTCTCCATCTGGGGGGAGTAATTTGTTATGCAGCAGTGGATGACCTTTTCATTGTGTTCATAACATGTGACATTGTGTTAATGGAAACAGTGACATTTTATTGTCATGGGCTCCAAAATCATTGCAGATGGTAACTACAGCCACAAAATTAAAAGACACTTGCTCCTTGGAAGAAAAACTATGATAAACCTAGACAGTGCATTAAAAAGCAAAGACATTACTTTGCCAACAAAGATCCATATAGTCAAAGCTGTGGTTTTTCTGGTAGTCATGTATGGATGTGAGAGTTGGAACATAATGAAAGCTGAGTGTCGAAGAACTGATGCTTTTAAACTGTGCTGTTGGAGAAGACTCATGAAAGTCCCTTGGACTGCAAGGAGATCCAGCCAGTCCATCGTAAAGGAAATCAGTCCTGAATAGTCATTGGAAGGACTGATGCTGAAGCTAAAACTCCGATACTTTGGCCACCTGATGCAAAGACCTGACTCATTTGGAAAGACCTTGATGCTGAGAAAGATTGAAGGTGGGAAGAGAAGGGGATGACAGAGAATGAGCTGGTTGGATGGCATCACCGATTCAATGGACATGAGTTTAAGTAAACTCCGGGAGTTGGTGATGGACAGGGAGGCCTGGCATGCTGCGGTTCATGAGGTCACAAAGAGTCGGACACGACTGAGCGACTGAACAATAGCAACAAGTGAAAGACCCGCAAACACAGGGCTCCAGGACCCTGGGTTGCATGGATCATCCAAGAACTCTGTTCTCCAGCAGGCACGGCCTCCCCCTCTGCCTCAGTTCTTCCCTTGTGCCTGCCTCTGACTGCTTCCCTTCCTTTGTATTTGTCTTTCTTAGCGAGGCCCGCCTGAGCCACAGTGAACAGCAGGACGCCCTCCAGGAGATGGCCTTGGACAGCAGCCTGAACTCCATCTGTAAGGTGAGTCCCACCCATCCTTGTGCTTGCTCTCAATCCAGACCCACTCGGCATCTAACTCGGGGTCCCACTGGGCACCATCACAGGCACTTTGCTGGCTGCCAGGATGGCTGCTACGATGGCTGCTACAGAAGGTGGCTCCCTCCACGCCCGTGCCTGCCCCTGACGACCCCTGGAGGCTCGACTTCAGGCCTCGTTACTTTTCTCAGCTCCTTCCCAGTACAGCTGGGGGCTCGCAGTGCCAGGGAGGCACCCCTGCCCTAGCGCTCTCTCCTCTCCAGTTCCTGACACTGTGCGCACTGGCCCAGCCAGGGGCCTACACCGACCAAAACCTTCTGGACCTGATTGAGCTGCTGTGCCGAGCTGGCCTGGACACCAGACTCCGGCTGCTGCCCAAGACTGACCTCCAGCAGCTCCTGCTCCAGCTCCTGGAGAACATCCGAGAGTGGCCGGGAAAGGTGCTGTGGACCCCTGAGTCAAAGCCCAAGCCCCCGGCCTCACCTGTGAGGCCGCCAGGGCACGCTCTCGGGCCCTGGCGGGGCCCATGCTGCTCCAGCGGTCCTCCCCTCTGCTCTCCAGGCCTCCCTGCTGAGTGGGCGGGTGGGAGGTCAGGGTAAGAGTTGGCCTGCCTCTGGAAGCCCAGCTGGGTGCCCTCTGTGCCCCCGCAGCTCCGGCAGCTGTGCTGCGCCCTGAGTCGAGCGTCTGATCACCACCACAACCTGCTGGCACTCGTGCAGCTCTTCCTGGACGTGACCCCCCGGAGCAGGTGGGTGCTGCCCCACCTCCGTCTCCCCTCCCTCTGAGGCTCATCCCCGCCCCCGTGACACCCTGTGGGGTGTGGGGAATCCACCATCCGCCCCATCAGTCCCCACAGACCTCCCCCTCCCACCCAGTGTCAAAAACCCAGGAGCAAGAACTAAAATTACAACTCACTAATGACTTCATTACCAAACAGAAAAAAAAGCCTCATTTTCTTAACACGGTCTTATTAGCAAAACAATTGCCTTGTGCAATTAGCCTCAGACTCGCAGCACCCCCACCCGCCTTCCAGACTGCTCCCCTCCGCAGCCCTCATGGAGGTAGGGTTCCTCCTCGCCATTCAGACATCAGCTGCGCAGTGTCCCCCCAGTCAATCCCCTTGACACTCCTCTCTCAAACTCTCTGTTCATCATTCTCTTCTCTGGCGGCACTGATCTCGGCCAGAAATTTCTTTATATTTGTTTCCTTTTTAAAAAAATTTAATTGATTTGTGGCTGTGCTGGGTCTTCCTTGCTGAGTGAGGTCTTTCTCTAGTTGCAGTGAGCGGGCTTCTCATTGCGGTGGCCTCTCCTGTTGCAGAGTGCAGGCTCTAGGCGCTCAGACATCAATAGTTGCAGCTCGAGGGCTCAGTAGTTGCGGCACATGGACATAGTTGCCCTGAGGCCTGTGGGATCTTCCCGGACCAGGTTATCAAACCCATGTCCCCTGCATTGGCAGGCGAATTCTTAACCACCGGACCGCCAGGGAAGTCCTGTATGTTCCTTGCTCATGGCTGCCTCTCCTCCTTATCACCTCCAGTGAGCAGGTCCCTTATTGGGGTCACTGTCATATCACCCCTAATCCAGAACAGAGCCTGGCACACTGTTGGCACTTCGTAAACTCTTCTTGAATGAATGAGTGTGCCGAACAAACAGAATCAGCCTGCAGGGAGATAAGAACCAATTTTCTGTACCCACTCCAGGCTCCCCTTCTCCCCTCCTTCCTTCTCCCCTCCTTCCTTCCCCTACTTGAGGGCACAGCCCCAGGGAGTCCCTTTCCCTACCCTGTGCAGGCCTCTCCCCACGTCCCCTCCTCTCTTCTCTAGGTCTATTTGCAGCTGCTCCTACCTAGGGTGGCGCTTCCCTGGTGGCGCGGTGGTAAAGAATCTGCCTGCCAGTGCAGGAGACCTGGGTTCGATCCCTGGGTCAAGAAGATGCCCTGGAGAAGGAAATGGCACCCCACTCCAGTATTCTTGCCTAAAGAACCCCATGGACAGAGGAGCCTGGTGGGCTACAGTCCATGGGGTGGTGAAGAGTCGGACACAACTCAGCAACTAAACAACAGCCATCACCACCCAGAATGACACTTCTTCCCACCTTCCAGCCAGGCTGTCCTGGATCCCCTCCAGGGAGACCCGAAGCCTTCACAGACACTCCCAGCTCCTCCTTCTCAGCCTGTTTGTTCTGTGGCTGCACGTGATTGTCATGTCTCTGCCGGGCCTTGCTCCACATCGCCTGCACTGAGAAGTGCAGAGGGCTGAGCCTGGCATCCAGGCCCCTTGTGGTCCAGCCCCAATTTCCCGTTTGCTCCAACCAGGCCGTGTGATTTGTACAGTGGTTTTCAGTTTTATATGTATATATATTTCAGTTCAGTCAGCTCAGCCGCTCAGTCATGTCCGACTCTCTGCGACCCCATGAATCGCAGCACGCCAGGCCTCCCTTTCCATCACCATCTCACGGAGTTCACTCATACTCACGTCTATCGAGTCGGTGATGCCATCCAGCCATCTCATCCTCTGTCGTCCCCTTCTCCTGCCCCCAATCCCTCCCAGCATCAGAGTCTTTTCCAGTGAGTCAACTCTTTGCATGAGGTGGCCAAAGTACTGGAGTTCAGCTTTAGCATCATTCCTTCCAAAGAAATCCCAGGGTTGATCTCCTTCAGAATGGACTGGCTGGATCTCCTTGCAGTCCAAGGGACTCTCAAGAGTCTTCTCCAACACCACAGTTCAAACGCATCAATTCTTCACTGCTCAGCTTTCTTCACAGTCCAACTCACATCCATACATGACCACAGGAAAAACCATAGCCTTGACTAGACGGACCTTAGTCGGCAAAGTAATGTCTCTGCTTTGGAATATACTATCTAGGTTGGTCATAACTTTTCTTCCAAGGAGTAAGCGTCTTCTAATTTCATGGCTGCAGTCACCATCTGCAGTGATTTTGGAGCCCCAAAAATAAAGTCTGACACTGTTTCTACTGTTTCCCCATCTATTTCCCATGAAGTGATGGGACCAGATGCCATGATCTTCGTTTTCTGAATGTTGAGCTTTAAGCCAACTTTTTCACCTCCTCTTTCACTTTCATCAAGAGGCTTTTTAGCTCCTCTTCACTTTCTGCCACAAGGTTGATGTCATCTGCATATCTGAGGTTATTGATATTTCTCCTGGCAATCTTGATTCCAGCTTGTGTTTCTTCCAGTCCAGCATTTCTTATGATGTCCTCTGCATAGAAGTTAAATAAGCAGGGTGACAATATACAGCCTTGACGTACTCCTTTTCCTATTTGGAACCAGTCTGTTGTTCCATGTCCAGTTCTAACTGTTGCTTCCTGACCTGCATACAGATTTCTCAAGAGGCAGGTTAGGTGGTCTGGTATTCCCATCTCTTTCAGAATTTTCCACAGTTTATTGTGATCCACACAGTCAGAGGCTTTGGCATAGTCAATAAAGCAGAAACAGATGTTTTTCTGGAACTCTCTTGCTTTTTCCATGATCCAGCGGATGTTGGCAATTTGATCTTTGGTTCCTCTGCCTTTTCTAAAACCAGCTTGAACATCAGGGAGTTCGCAGTTCACGTATTGCTGAAGCCTGGCTTGGAGAATTTTGCGCATTACTTGACTAGCATGTGAGATGAGTGCAATTGTGTGGTAGTTTGAGCATTCTTTGGCATTGCCTTTCTTTGGGATTGGAATGAAAACTGGCCTTTTCCAGTCCTGTGGCCACTGCTGAGTTTTCCAAACTTGCTGGCATATTGAGTGCAGCACTTTCACAGCATCATCTTTCAGGATTTGAAAGAGCTCCACTGGAATTCCATCACCTCCACTAGCTTTGTTCGTAGTGTTGCTTTCTAAGGCCCACTTGACTTCACATTCCAAGATGTCTGGCTCTAGATTAGTGATCACATCATCATGATTATCTGGGTCGTGAAGATCTCTTTTGTACAGTTCTTCTGTGTATTCTTGCCACCTCTTCTTAATATCTTCTGCTTCTGTAGGGTCCATACCATTTCTGTCCTTTATCGAGCGCATCTTTGCATGAAATGTTCCCTTGGTGTCTCTAATTTTCTTGAAGAGATCTCTAGTCTTTCCCATTCTGTTGTTTTCCTCTATTTGCATTGATCGCTGAAGAAGGCTTTCTTATCTCTTCTTGCTATTCTTTGGAACACTGCATTCAGATGCTTATATCTTTCCTTTTCTCCTTTGCTTTTCACCTCTCTTCTTTTCACAGCTATTTGTAAGGCCTCCCCAGACAGCCATTTTGCTTTTTTGCATTTCTTTTCCATGGGGATGGTCTTGATCCCTGTCTCCTGTACAATGTCACGAACCTCATTCCATAGTTCATCAGGCACTCTATCTATCAGATCTAGACCCTTAAATCTATTACTCACTTCCACTGTATAATCATAAGGGATTTGATTGAGGTCATACCTGAATGGTCTAGCGATTTTCCCTACTTTCTTCAATTTAAGTCTGAATTTGGCAATAAGGAGTTCATGATCTGAGCCACAGTCAGCTCCTGGTCTTGTTTTTGTTGACTGTATAGAGCTTCTCCATCTTTGGCTGCAAAGAATATAATCAATCTGATTTCGGTGTTGACCATCTGGTGATGTCCATGTGTAGAGTCTTCTCTTGTTTTGTTGGAAGAGGGTGTTTGCTATGACCAGTGCATTTTCTTGGCAAAACTCTATTAGTCTTTGCCCTGCTTCATTCCGCATTCCAAGGCCAAATTTGCCTGTTACTCCAGGTGTTTCTTGACTTCCTACTTTTGCATTCCAGTCCCCTATAGTGAAAAGGACATCTTTTTTGGGTGTTAGTTCTAAAAGATCTTATAGGTCTTCATAAAACCGTTCCACTTCAGTTTCTTCAGCATTATTGGTTGAGGCATAGACTTGGATAACTGTGATATTGAATGGTTTGCCTTGGAGACGAACAGAGATCATTCTGTCATTTTTGAGATTGATCCAAGTACTGCATTTCAGACTCTTTTGTTGACCATGATGGCTACTCCATTTCTTCTGAGGGATTCCTGCCCGCAGTAGTAGATGTAATGGTCATCTGAGTTAAATTCACCCATTCCAGTCCATTTTAGTTCGCTGATTCCTAGAATGTCGACGTTCACCCTTGCCATCTCTTGTTTGACCACTTCCAATTTGCCTGGATTCATGGACCTGACATTCCAGGTTCCTATGCAGTATTGCTCTTTATAGCATCGGATCTTGCTTCTATCACCAGTCACATCCACAACTGGGTATTTTTTTGCTTTGGCTCCATCCCTTCATTCTTTCTGGAGTTATTTCTCCACTGATCTCCAGTAGCATATTGGGCACCTAATGACCTGGGGAGTTCCTCTTTTGGTCTCCTATCATTTTGCCTTTTCCTACTGTTCATGGGGTTCTCAAGGCAAGAATACTGAAGTGGCTTGCCATTCCCTTCTCCAGTGGACCACATTCTGTCAGGCCTCTCCACTATGACCCGCCCGTCTTGGGTTGCCCCGCAGGCATGGCTTGGTTTCACTGAGTTAGACAAGGCTGTGGTCCTAGTGTGATTAGATTGACTAGTTTTCTGTGAGTATGGTTTCAGTGTGTCTGCCCTCTGATGCCCTCTTGCAACACTTACCATCTTACTTGGGTTTCTCTTAGCTTGGTGTGGGGTATCTCTTCACGGCTGCTCCAGCAAAGCACAGCTGCTGTTCCTTACCTTGGACGAGGGGTATCTCCTTACTGCCACCGTTCCTGACCTTCAATGTGGGATAGCTCCTCTAGGCCCTCCCGTGCCTGCGCAGCCACCGCTCCTCGGGTTGCTCCTCCTGGCCGCCGGCCCTGGCCTCGGGCGTGGGTGGCTCCTCCCAGCCGCCCCTGATCTCGGACGCGTGGTGTCTCCTTCCGGCCGCCACTGACCTCGGACGTGCGGTGTCCCCTCCCGGCCGCTGCCCCTGACCTCAGACGCGGGGTAGCTCCTCCCAGCCGCTGCCACTGAACTCAGACGTGGGGTAGCTCCTCTCAGCCGTTCCTGCGCCGTCACAGCCTGGCACTCTAGGCCGCTATCCCTGACCTCAGACGTGGGGTAGCTCGTAGCCGCCTGCGCTTAGTGAGCCGGCTATATTTACATGTATAGACATGTATCTGTGTACTGGCAGACCTCATTGTATTGCACTTCTTCACGTTATTGTGCTTCACAAATACTCCACTTTCTGCAAGTGAAGCTTTGTGGCAGCCCTGCAGTGAGCAAGTCTGTCAGGGTCACTTTCCCAGCAGTATCTGCTGACTTTGCGTCTCTGTGTCACATTTTGGTAATTTTCAAAATACTGCAAGCTTTTTCCTTATTGTTATATTTGTGATGATGGCCTGTGATCAGTGATCTTGGATGTTACTATTGTGAAAAGATTAGGACTCACTCTCTGAAGGCTCAGATGATAGCATTTTTTAACAATGGAATGTTTTTAATTAAGATAGGTACATTATTATTTCAGACATAATGCTGTTGTACACTAATAGACTACAGAAGTAATACAACTTTTGAAAAAAATTTATTGAATTATAGTTGAGTTGCAATGTTTTGTTTGTTGATAATTTCTGCTTCACAGAACAGTGACTCAGTTATACATATGTATATTCTTTTTCATACTCTTTTTCATTGTGGTTTATCACAAGATATTAAATATATATACTGAGCTATACACTAGGACCTTGTTGTTTATCCATCCCACATATAACAGTTTATATCTGCTAATCCCAGATTTTCAGTACTTCCCTCCCCCCAGCTTCCTCCCACTTGGCAACCTTAAGTTTGTTCTCTACGTCTATGAGTCTGTTTTTGGTTGGTAGATCTGTTTATTTGTGTCATGTTTTAGATTCCACATAAAGTGATATCATATGGCATTTGTCTTTGTCTTTCTGATTTACCTCACTTAGTATGGTAATTCTAGGACCATCCATGTTGCTGCAAATGGCATCGTTTCCTTTTTTATGGCTGAGTAGTATCCATTGTATATATGTACCATATCTTCTTTATCTACTCATCTGTTGATGGACATTTAGATTGCTTCCATGTCTTGGCTATTGTAAATAGTGCTGCCAGTAACATGAGGGTGCATATATCTTCTCCAGTTATAGTTTTGTCTGGATATATCCCCAGGAATGGAATTGGTGGATCATTTGGCAACTCTATTTTTAGTTTTCTGAGGAGCCTCCATGCTGTTTTCCATAGTGGCTGCATCAATTTACATTCCCACCAACCGTGTAGGAGAGTTCTATTTCCTCCACACCCTCTCCAACATTTATTGTTTACAGAATTGCTAATGACGGCCACTATAACTGGTGTGAATTGGTACCTCGTTGTTGTTTTGATCGGCATTTCTCCATCTTTTCATGTGCCTATTGGCCATCGGTATGTCTTCTTTGGAGCAATGTCTCATTTAGACCTTCAGCCCATTTTTCGATTGGATTGTCTGGGAGTTTTTTTGATATTGAACTATAGGAGCTGTTTGTGTATTTTGGAAATTAAGCCCTTGCCAGTCACATCATTTGCGAATGTTTTCTCCTGGTCTGTACAACTTTTATATGCACTGGAAAATCAAAGGATCCGTGCGGCTTGATTCACTGTAGTATTTGCTTTATTGTGGTGGCCTGGAGCCAGACCTGCAGTTTCTGCAGGGTGTGCCTGCACACATGTGTGTGTGATGAACTGTATCGTTCTCCGTAGCTGCAGAGTGGTCCCTGGCTGTGCATGCAGCCAGTCCCTGCTTATCATGTTTGTCCAGTATGGAAGCTTCGATAGGATAAGTTCTTTGAAACTACCATTCCTAAAGTATGAATATTTAAAATTTGGTCTCCCAAAAAGAAGCCATGCTGCTAAGTCGTTTCAGTCGTGTCCGACTCTGTGTGACCCCATAGACGGCAGCCCACCAGGCTCCCCCGTCCCTGGGATTCTCCAGGCAAGAACGCTGGAGTGGGTTGCCATTTCCTTCTCCAATACATGAAAGTGAAAAGTGAAAGTGAAGTCGCTCAGTCGTGTCCGACTCTTAGCGACCCATGGACTGCAGCCCACCAGGCTCCTCGGTCCATGGGATTCTCCAGGCAAGAGTACTGGAGTGGGGTGCCCTGCCTTCTCCAATCAATAATAGACATGAAAATGCCTGTTTCTCCACTCTGTTATTAGCGCTCTCATTCTCAATGTTGTTTTTAAGTTTTAGTTAATCTGGTAAGTGAAAAGTCTCATCCTGTGATTCTGATTTTCATTTCCCTGGTTGCCAGTGAAACTGAGAATCTTTTTCTGTATTCCTTTGGTGTAAATTATCTCTTGATATTCCTCACCCATTTTTCTATCCGATAATTTTTCTTCTTCTTCTTTTTTACATATTTATTTATTTGGCTGCATCTGGTCTTAGTTGAGGCATGTGGGATCCTCATTGCGTCACCTTTCGCTGCAGCTCATGGACTCTAGTTGTGGTACGAAGGCTCAGTAGTTTCAGCGTCAGGCTTAGGTGCTCCGCAGCATGTGGGATCTTCGTTCCCCAGCCAGGTATCAAACCTGTATCCCCTGCATGGCAAGGCAGACTCTTAACCACTGGACTACCAGGGAAGTCCCTCTTCTTCTTAATTATATTGATTTGTAGGTTTTTGTTACGTATGTTTTGGGCACCGTGTTTTCTCCTAAGCCTGTAAATTGTCCTTTGTAAACCTTTGTGTTTATCCTTTCACAAGATGATTATTTTTCCTTTTCCAGTAAACTTTTCATTTCAGAATAGCTTCAGACTTTCAGAAAAGTTACTGTACATAGTACAGAGGGTTGACTTGTAATTGAATCTTTCTGGCTTGAAAAGGAAGGCCTTCCCCACCCCAAGAGCATAAAAATATTGTGTTCTATTTTCCTTCAGTACTTATATAACTTTGTTTCTCTTGGCTCCTAATCCCATCTGGAATCCATTTTTTGTAGGTACGAAACAGGGATCTAACTTGATGTTTTTCCCCACCCTCAAAGAGCCAGTGACCCAATACCAATTCTTTTCAGTCTTAATAATCCGTCACTTCCCAAAAGATTTGAAACTGCTTTTGTCACATCCTGAATTTATGACATCCTTCATCTGCTAGCCAAACTGAGATTTCAGATTCCAGGAGTCAGTGTCTTTCAGAGGGTGTCTTTTTGGAGCTCCAGTGCCCTTGGCAGATGCTCCTTGAATACTCGGAGTGAACATCGTGGAACAGACTTAATCTGCTTTCGAACAGACACACCAAGTAGGGTAAAACCTGCTGTTGAGCACTTTGCTGAGAAAGAGGGCTCCTCACCGGGGCGGATATCATTTCATTTATTTAGAACTTGTATTTCTTTTTTCTAAATAGATAAAGCACTCCAATTGGACAAAACTCAACAAGGACCAGGGAGCGCCTCTAGAAAACGCGCCCGTCCCCCTCCCCCACGCCTGTGCCACCCAGCCTGTCCCCATTTCTCATCTGCTCTTGCGTACAGCTTGTCCTCCCCGCCCCTCTTTCCACTTCTGCGTAGGTTTTGGCAGCTGTTCCAGACTGGATCGGAAAGAGCTCCTAACTCTTTTCCACAGCTGCCCTGTGTTTCCTGTGGTCTTAGTTAGCTGCCCCCTCCCCTCGCCATGCCCCCCGTGTTGGTGGCCTTGTCCCCCCTTCCTCTGTGGCGGCTGCGCCACCGGGCTCGGTGCCCAGACCAACCCGGGAAGGAGGGCGTACTGTTGTGCGAGGGGCTGCCACTGCCTCTGTCTGCCGACTAGTTAAGCACAAACGATCAAGAACGCTCACCAACACTGCTGTGCCGCCCGCGCTCTCCCCGACCTCCTCAACCAGGGATGCGCTGTTAAGCTGAGGGCAAAGTGGAGCTTAGCAGTGAAAAATGAGAGTACAAACCAGCGTCTTTCAAGCAGCCGCATCTCCCACAACCGTCGCCTCTCCACGTCACCCTCCAAGGCTAGCCGCAGCTCAGCGTCTCCAGTCTCTTGCCAGTGTGACCCCATGCTGTCCGGCGGCGGGATCCTGCTTCTGGTGCACATCTGGCCCTGTCACTCTTTCGCTTAAAATCCTTCAGACTTCTGTGCCCAGGATGAAATTCAAACAGCCCTGCCTGGTGCGCTAGGGCCTTCCTGCCTGCTTTCCAGAGCCTTCCATGTCCCTCCACGTTCCCCAGCCCCTCAACCCCTGCAGGCTTCCACGCTCCAGCCCTATCCTGAAGCTGTGCCGCTACCCAGACCCACGAGGAGCAGTTGTCTCGAACGTTTCAATGTCTGTTCCCTCTTTCCCGAAAAGCCTCTTTGCCTGGTCAACGCTTCCTCACCCCCAAGACTAGGCTCTGAGGAGGCAGCTGCTCTTTGTAGAAACCTCTGGATGCAGAATCCTGGTTGTTGGTGCCCTTGGTTGACCCCTTGGGCTGTGAGTATCCTGAGGACAGGGGCTGTGACTTTGCACTCTGGGTCCCTGGAAGCCTGGCACAGGAGAGGGAGCTTGCTGGTGGGGAGCTGGCTTCTGAAGGGCAGATTTCAAAAAGCAGAGAGAGCGAGAATTTTTTAGTAGCAGAATCCAAAGACAAAGTGGCTTAGGTGGGCCAGGAGATCCTACAGTAAGACTTTGAACATGGATTGCAAATGGACCCAGCAAGGGAAAAAGCAGGAAGTATTAATATCTAGAGACAGCATGGTCTGCACCCAGAGCTCATCATGCATGAACTCGGATCTTGAAAGATACAGAAGAAAGAAAGAAGGCAAGGCACATGGAAAAATAACATGAACCAGATGATCCACTGACAGTTCTTTTGGGAATAGCTAAAGCCCACGGAAGGAGCTTCTGTATATATATATACATGTAGGTATATATATACACACACACACATACATACATACATATGTGTATACATATATATACATGTATGTATATATACATATACATACACATGTATGTATACATATACATATACATATATATATATATGGTTTTTTTTTTTTTTTTTGCCTCACTGAGAGGCAGTGGGATCTTAGTTCCTTGACCAGGGATCGAACACACACCCCCTGCAGTGGAAGCGTGGAGTCCTAACCACTGGACCACCAGGGATGTCCCCTGTGTAGTTATTTTTGATGCAAGGAGCGCTCTTCTGGGCTGACAGGGAAATGATAACCCTGGTGAAGAGAGAACACCACCATGTAATTCCTGTTTTGTTTCTGTCTTCTTTGTGAAGGAGCCTAATTTTTCATCTGGACTGGATTATTGATCCAAGGGGATTGCAGCCTGTAATAGCAGGGGAAGACAGGATGGCAGCATCTGACTGGGTGGAATGAGTTGAGGTCCCCTCCACATCTGTCCTGCACGATGTAGGCGTGCCCTGACTCCACAGAGATCTCTGGGGAAGGGAGAGCTCCCCGGGGGATGAAGAAGAAGGGTGCCCTTCTTCACTCAGCGCTGTGGACTTGACGCGTTCCTCAACAGAACTCCCCAGGGGAAAGCTTGTGAGCGCATGCATAGAAAAAGAAGCCCTGCTTTCTAGGATTCCTAAGAATAAATCATACCAGCCAAGCCTCATTTAGTTTTTGATAGGCTAACCAGAAGAATACCCTGGAGAGGGCTGTCTGGGTTCTGCAGGGCATTTGATGGAGACGCACATCCTGTCTTGCCACAACATACAGAAGCGTGGTCTAAAGAGTGATGTCCAACTAGACGGACTTGTCGTCGGAAGGTGCCACTGGCATCAGAGGACAGGTGCGGGTGCCCCCAGAGCTCTGTCTCCACTGACAGGTGGGCCAGCACAGACCCAAGTTCTTGGACGAGGCCATTAACAGAACAGTGGTCGGGTTCATACATAACATGAAGGCAACTGACTGCGAAGGTACCTGAAGATCTCACAAGACCAGGACGATGGGCTGAGTGGGGGAGAGACACTGAGCTGCACAATGAAGGACAGGATCTAGGAAATGGGATTGGACAGCCAGAGGTGTGAGGTGAGCCTGTCAAGAGCGTAGCATTGAGGGGCTCCCCCCAAAATAAGGCTCCACTTGGTTCTGAGCACCTTGCTTGATGAGAATGTCAACAACCTCAAGGGCTTTCAAAAGAACCCACCCAGAAAGGCAAAAAGATTCCAAAAGACAGAGAAGAGTAGCTGTTAAACTAGAGGGAAGGGATAGTATGCAAAGTATGGTGACTTTGTTTTTTCAATATTTATTTATTTGGCTGTGCTGGGTCTTAGTTGCAGCATGTGGAATCTAATTTCCTGATCAGGGATTGAACCCAGGCCCCCTGCTCTCGGAGCGCAGAGTCTTAGCCACTGGACCACCAGGGAAGTCCCTGGAGACTTTTCAAGTATGCGGAGGCCCTGACTGGACGGATATGCGGGTCCCAGGACATGAGACCAGGTGACTTTTCAGGTGTTTTTAGGGGTCTAGGTTTCATCATAATACCAGAAAGAGAGAGAGGGAGGGAGAAGGGGAGAGAGGAGGATGGCAGTCCGGATGTGACTGTCAATGTGCACTTTGTTCACTAAGTGGCAGTCACCTTCTTGTTTGGTTGTAATGCACGTGCAGGAGAGGACATGTCAGCCGTGGACACGGCACTGTGCTGGGGCTGTGCCGCCGCCACTGCGTCACCAGCCAGAGACACCTGCTCCCCTAGAAGGCCCCTGGGCCCCTCCCAGGCATTCCCTCTGTGGAAGGAACCACTCCGGCGGCTTTCATCCTGTGGATTTGCTGTGCTGAGCTTCAGACTCGGGTCCCAGTGGGAACATACAGTGTTCTGCCTCGTATCTGGCTCCCCTGGCATGGCCAGCGCTTGTGGGCGTCACTCATGGCAAAGCCAGCGATCATAGACAGCTCCTTCGCATTGCCCGGTAGGAGCCCCCGCGTGGGTCTGAGGCTGTCTGCATGCCGCCTTCTCTTCCTGTCCGCCCTGTGCTGTGTCCACGTTTGTGAGTGCCCCAGCAGGTGTGAGATGGCCGGGCAGACGGCTGAGGAGGTGACCCCCACCTCTGAGCCCAGGCCCCCATCTGCCTGCCCGGATAACACGTGCTCACGTGCAGGACAGGAGACTCCAGGGGAAGGACCGAGGGGCAGGTGGCTGAGAGAAGGCAGTGCTGGGTGAGGGGGCCTGAGCGGCCCAGGAGCAGCAGGCCCGCTGACGCCCTGGGGCAGGGTGTTGGGCAGTGTTTCCACTGGGACCAGCCGCTGTGGTTGCTTCCTGAACTGCCCTGGAGACATGGAAAAGGCCGTTCACACCTTTGGCCAGATGCCCAGTGGCCTTTCTGGGCAGTTCAGCTTCGGCAGGGCCCAGTTCCCATCCGAAGGAGCTCCGTTGACCTGTGTGGTGGTCGTGGCACCCTCCTGGCCTGTGTGGGCATGGGGCCTTTGCTGCCCCCAGAGCCTCAGCAGGCTGCCCCTCGAAGGAGCTCGGAGGAGAGGGGCTGGAGGCTGTGAAACTGAGTGCCTGCGTTCCACGTCCGACCGTCAGTTTGGAAAAGTCATTTCCAAACCTCCCTGCGCCTTAGGCCCCTCCATGTGCTGATCCAGCGTCCTGGTCTTGCAGCAGCCCGCGGGGGTGGAGGGGGCAGGCCGCTGCAGGGGCCTGGCCTGGTGTGAGCGCAGTGGGCTGAGCCCGTTGCCTTATATGACAGTAGCTGGGAAGGTTCCAGGGCTTTCTGCGTCGTCCTTTGTCCGCCTGTTTTGAGTTCCCGGGAGGCCTCCCGGGTGGGGTCAACCTCCCGAGCCGCAGGCCTCACCCCACTCCTGCCCCCGCCCCTGCTTGCGCCCTGCGCAGTTTGGGTGGTGTTTGGGGTGAGTCTTGGCTTTTCCTCCTCTGTCCAGTAACTTCTCAGTGTAAAATTGAAAACCGGCCCTGTCTCCCTGCCTGTGTCCCAGTTGGAACTCAGAGGGCAGGGGACTGTTTAGAAGGCAGAGAAGGGCTGTGGGGATGAAAGGCAGTGGGCAAGCAGGGAACGCCGCCCTCAGATGTGGGTTTCTTTCATCCATTCGTCCCCTCGGTGCTCTTTCTAGTGCTTTTCTCTTTATTTTTCACCCCCGGACAACAGCTCTGTCCGCCTCTTCCCCCCTGGAACCAGCCCTGGCTCTGCCTGCACCCCCATCCAGGGTCGGCCCCTCCCCTCCCGCTGTGGGCAAGAGCGCTCCCGAAGGCTCGGATTTAGGTTAATAAAGCCCAGATGCTGGACTTCTGATTCCCGCTGCAAGTTCGCCTTGCAGCAGCGGCTGGAGGGGCTTGGAGGGTCCGTCTACCTCCCACTGTGCTCGGCCCAGCTGCTGCCGGGCCGGGCTGGCGGGGAACAGCTGGAGAGCAGGTTCTGGCCGACAGTGAGGCGGTGGTGGGCGGGGCCCAAGGAGAGACGGGGTGGAGCTCCGAGTGTGGGGCGGGGCCCTGCCTGCCTTCACCCGCAGGAGGCTAGTATGGGGGCCGCTGGATGAGGGCCTCTTGCTTTCTGTCTCTTGGCGGAGTCCAGATGGGATTGCCTCTCCCCAGGACTCAGGTGGTCGTTGGGAACACTGGCGCGCTCTGCAGAGGGAACCGGGGTCAGAGAGGGCCCCGCTCTGCCTAATGGCAGCTCTTCCCAGTCCAGGATGGGTGATCCCTCTCAGGGAGGCCAGATACAACACAAAGATCACATGGGAGGAACTCATGCTAAGGAATTATTCCTTGTCTGTAGGATATTATTATTCCTTATCCATAAGAAATTCAAATTTAACTGGGCATCCTATATCATCCTATAACTCTGGGAGATAGTGAGGAACAGGGAGGCCGGCATGCTGCCAGTCCATGGGGTCGCAGAGTTGGACACCACTTAGCGACTGAATGACAACAACCACCTATATTTTTATTGGCTAAACTGGGCAATCCTTACCTCACCCCCACCCCTGCCCAGCTGAACTTCTTTAAGTAATGGTTCTATTGAATTGCAGCATACAAACAGAACACCGACTGTAAGTGTATGTGCTCAGCGAATTTTCACAAGTCCAACACACGCATCGCCCAGAAAGAAGGGAGGGGATTCCCCGGCGGTCCAGTGGTTAGGACTCATCACTTTTCACTGCTGGGCACAGGTTCAATCCTGGTCAGGAAACTAAGATCCTGCAAGCCATGTGGTGCGACCAAAAAAAAAAAAACCCAAAAAGAAATGAAATGAAACGCGAACAGAACCTGCCCCCCACCAAGGATAGCAGGATCCCCGTTTTTGTACTTAATCATACATACACGTGTAGTCTTTGGTAATGCTTCTTCCGCACAGCGCTGTGAGGTCACCCATGCTGCTGGGTGGAATCCTGGCTCATCCGTGGTCGTTGAGTGCTGCAGAGGGAGTCCAGTTGTCGGTCCGTTTGTGGACCGACATTGCACGTCTGCCTGCGTGTCTTTTCCTACGTCGTATCTCTGTGCCAGGGAGGAGGACTGCTGGGTTGTGGGTGGGCACACGCACCCCTTCAGCTTGAGCAGGTCTCGCCTGGCAAGTGACCGAGGTGGGTGTACGCATTTGTGTCCCAACCAGCTGTATAGGAGCGTCCCCTGCTCTTTCTCATGTCTGCCCTTCTGGTATGGGGCATTGCTGCCTGATGCTGTTTTTTGTTTGTTTTTTTAAATCAAGGAATCCAGTTGATTCCTCTTGATTTTCTTGAATAAGAATATAAACAAGGTGCCCGCTTCAGGTACCACCTGCTCAGCCCCATGGGAGGTTGGAGGAGACCATTCCTACCTCCATTCCCCACCACCCAGGAGCTCCCCACCCCCACCACTTGAGGCCAGGGTGGGCGCAGGCCCTGAGGGAGTTGCAGGGGTGCCTTCAGCCCCACTGAGGGGGCGCCAGGTTCAGTCCTGCCTCCCCCAAGTGCTTCTTTGGGGAGACGCCCTTTCCGAGGGCTGCCTGCAGCCTGCCGTCCCCATGCGCCACCCTTCTGTTCCTTGTGCGGTCCTTCGGGGATGGGGGCGGGGGTGCCCGAGGGGTCCCTCCAGCAGTGTTGCTACTCGAGGGCGTGTCTCCTCTACGGAGCTGGTTCTGACCCAAGTGTTTTCCACCATGTTCCTTCGGTTTCCTCTGGCTCTAGGACCTCACCTTTTGTGATAGCTTTCTGTGGGAATTAGAGATTGTGGCCACAGCAGAATCCACGTCAGGGGCTGACCTCTGCTGCCCGTGTGGGCCACAAATGTGTGGAAGTGTGAGGAAGATGTAACCCCCCCACCCCTCCTCCCGTCGCCCCTCCAGCCTCTCCTGGCCACTGCCACCCCTAGTCCCGTCCTCTGGTCTCTACTCCCCTCTTCTCTCTCCCTTTACTCACCCCAGCCCTCAGGGACCCATGAAAGCCAGAGCCCGACTAAATCAAAGATCTCTCTTGGTAAATGTCACATTGCACTTGAAAATATGTGGGTTATTTTCACTTATCTTTTGATAACGATTTCTAATGTAATTGTACTGATAACAGACTCTATGATTTTAATACCTCTAGACCATGAAAATTTTGCACCGTGTTTTATGTCCCTGGATATGTTCCAGTGTCTCCTAGTTAATAGTTTATGGAAACTTGAATAGAGTTTGTATACTATTTGTGTGAAAATTATGTAAATTTTAATGCTATTGAATTGGTTTGTGGTGCTTTTCAGGTCTACTGTATCCTTCTACTTTTCTGTATATCCATTCGATTAATTTTTGAGAATTTGATATTGAAACTCCAATTAAAAATCTTAGTCTACTTAAAAAATAGTTGTAATACGTAGTGGTGGTGGTGGTGGTGGTGGTTCAGTCACTGCCGTGTCTGACTCTTTGCGACCCCATAGTCTGTAGCCTGCCAGGCTCCTCTGTCTGTGGAATTCTCCAGTCAAGAATACTGGAGTGTGTTGCCATTTTCTTCTCCAGGGGATCTTCCTGACCCAGGTATCAAACCCTGGTCACCTGCATTGCAGGTGGATTCTTTACTACTGAACTACCAGGAAAGCCCCAATATATCGTGGCTGCTGCTGCTGCTGCTAAGTCGTTCAGTTGTGTCCAACTCTGTGCGACCCTGTAGACGGCAGCCCACCAGGCTCCTCTGTCCACGGGATTCTCCAGGCAAGAAGGCTAGAGTGGGTTGCCATTTCCTTCTCCAAATATATTGTGGAGCTGTGTGTAACTTTGTTCTGTATTTCCCAAGTCTCCTGTAAATGTGTTATCATATTTTCATAATTTAAAAAATAAAATAGAGAAGAAGATCAGAGCCATAAACATTAGCATCAGAAATCTCCATTGTAAGGCTTTACTCCAGAAGAGAGCCGGTACCCGCCCCACCCTGAGGGAATCGGTCAGGACTGGTGCTAGACTTAGAAGCACAGCTCAGACTTGCTGAAGAAGTCTGACGGGGACTTCATTGGCTGAGCTCCGATCCCCTGACTGCGTAGGTCTGGGGGTTGGAGGCTTCAGGCAGGGAGGGCTCTATCTCTACTTGCTTCATCCTCCAGCCTTGCCCACCGCTGCCCCAGCCCCCCAGAGAGGCAGGGTGGCCACCAGTGACTATAGAAGCTCCTCCCAACAGATTAGTGGCCCTGCTGGAAGAGCACGCACTCTACTCGTCCCAGCCGAGACCCCAAAGCCCCCTCCAGTGGCTTGAACACAGGGGCTGATGGGCCAGGCCTGGCTCACGTGCCCGCCTGGGAACTCGAACCTGGGCTGGGGGTGGGAGTGAGGGGACTCTCCAGAGAAAAGTCACTGGATACTGGGTGGAAAAAAACAAAATATGGCCTCACCAGCTCTGGTCACGCACCTTCTACCACCTTCCACGGGCTGAAAGGTCTTAATGCTGCATAGGAAAAAGAAAGACAATGGTCTGTACAGAAGTGGTTGAACAGTATCTCTGTGTAGCACAGACCTATAGAGAAAAAAAAAAAAACTAAGAAGAAAAACACTACTATGCTAGCCTCTGAAATCACCACCTTTTTTTCATTAATTATTTTCTTTTTGCTTATTTTTAAACTTTCCCATCTGGCATGTTTTTTATGACTTCTAAAATAAATCATAAATGCTGGAAACCAAAGGAGAAAGCTAAAATTCCCCAGACAGAGGGGCTCTTCCCTGCTCCCCTCTTGGTGTGTGTCCTACACTTCCCTGCCCACCCCCAGACCTTAACCCCTACCTGCCCAGCAGGGCGCACGCCCTCAGTCTCTCTCGCCCTTTCTCCCGCAGGCAGCTTCGAGGCCAGCTCAGCCTCCTGGTCATGGCACGGCTGCTGAAACAGCAAGAGAGGCTCCCTCTCTGGCAGGAGAAGGCCCAGGTAAGTGTTTGCCTCAGCATCCTCTGGGGGCTGGGGGATCCCGGCCAGCCCCTTCTGCCACTTTTCCTGAAGGTTGGGAGCCTCAGGCCAGGGGAGTTCAAGGTGGGTTTGCCTTCTCTGCTCACATCCTTGCATCTAACAGTCACTTTCTGAACGCCTACTCTGTGCCAGCCACTGAGGATAAAGCAATGAACTGGGAGCAGGTATTGCTTTTTTTTAGAGATGTGGTAAAATATGCATAACATAAAATTTACTATTTTAACTATTTTTTTTTTTACTACCTTAACAATTTGTGTGTGTGTATGTTAGTTACTCAGTCGTGTCCAACTCTTTGTGTCCCATGGGCTGCAGCCCTGCCAAACTCCTCCGTCCATGGAATTTTCCAGGCAAGAATACTGGAGTGGGTTGCCATTCTCTTCTTCAGAAAATCTTCCTGACACAGGGATCGAACCCAGGTCTCCTGCTCTGCAGGCAGATTCTTTAACTGTCGGGGCCACCAAGGAATATTTATTCATTTGGCTTCACTGGGCCTTAGGTGCGGATGCTGGATCTTTTTTTTTTTCCTCCAAACTTTAAACTTTTTATTTTGTATTGGAGTGTAGCCAGTTAACAATGTTGTAGTAGTTTCAGGTGAACAGCAAAGGGACTCAGCCATAAATATAGATGTTCCCATTCTCCCCCAAAGCCCCCTCCCATCCAGGTCACCACATAACATTAAGCAGAGTTCCATGTGCTGTACAGTGGGTCCTTACTGGTTATCCATTTTAAATATAGCACTGTGTACAAATTCACCCCTAACTCCCTAACTGTCCCTTCCTCCCAGCAACTGTATGCAGCATCTTTAATTGTAGCATGCAGGATCTAGTTCCCTGACAGGGATTGAACCCAGGCCCTCTGCCTTGGGAGCTTGGAGTCTTAGCCACTTAGCACCAGGGAAGTCCCATCTTAGCAGTTTTAAGTGCAGAGCTCTAACCGTTCTGAAGGACCACTGTCCATCTCCCAAACAGAAACTCTGCACCTGCTGACCTCCGACTCCCATTCCCTCCTCGCCAGCCCCGGCGTCTATGACATTTTATAGGTGGAAGAACAACAAAGGTGAAAACGAATACGGCTATGAACCCTGCCTGTTCTCAGTGGCCCTTCTGCCCCATGTCAGGCATGCTGGGCGCTGTAGGGGAGGAAGGGTCTTCTTTTCTCTTCCCTCTTCTCTCCAGAAAGCTCTGATTGCAACCTCCTTGCAGCTCAGAGAGCAGTAGTTTAGGGGCCCTGGAGGCAGTGTGGGTGACAACCAACCCAGGATGTGTGGTGGGGGAGCCCTGGGGGGGAGTTGAGAATGCTCTTACCTGCCTCCAACCCCCGTAGTCTCCTTGGAACCCACAAGACTTGCCGGGGACAGCTGAGCCGTCTAGCTCCACCGCATGAGCCAGGCGAGGCAGTCCCAGGGAAAGGCTGAGTCTGTAGTCACTGGAGGTGCACAAGGCAAGGCGGCATCACCCCTTGGCCAGAGTGCCGAGAGAACGTTCTGGACCCTCCTGGGGTGGGGTGGCCTGAGAGACCACAGTCACAGTGCAGGAGCTCAGAAAGGTGACCAGTTGGGTGGGCTCATCCAAGTGGGCCCTGGCTTTGCCCCGGCTGCCCCCTCTTCCCTTCACACTTTTCCCCCAAGACTTAGAAGCTTGGCAGGAGCTTCTGGTCACTCCAGTCCCAGCTGAAGTGTAACCTCCTCCAGGAAGCCTTTCCTGACCACCCAACCCAAAGTGCCCTGGCATCAGCACCCTGTTTGAAAGTACTCATGGTGCTTGCCGGGCTTCCCTGGTAGCTCAGCTGGTAAAGGATTTGCCTGCAGGAGACCTGGGTTCGTTCCCTGGGTCGGGAAGATCCCCTGGAGGAGGGAATGGCAACCCACTCCAGTGTTCCTGCCTGGAGAATCCCATGGACAGAGGAGCCTGGTGAGCTACAGTCCACGGGGTCACAGAGAATCGGACATGACTGAGCGACTAAGCACACAGCACATGATGCTCACCTGAGTTTTTTAAAATGTGTTCAGGGTCTATGTTACACACAGACACACACAGACACACACACACCCAACAGCAGCTTCCTGAGTATGAGGACCAAATGGTTTGTGCTCACTCTTGCTTGTCAGCTCCTAGCACAGTACCTGGCACACACAGGACCTCAGCACACACTCGTGGGCTGAGGGAACCCAGGGCTGAGTTCCAGGGTGTTCAAGGGATAGTTCCCCAGGCAGAGAGCTTGAGAAGGACAGTGAGGAGTTGAGGGGTGGCCTTCACACAGGGCCTGATGACAGAGCCTCTGCGAGAAAAGATGGAGGGACCAGACAGGGGCGGGGCAGGGCAGGCAGAGATGCGGTGGGAACGAGACCAGTGGTCCCAGGAGGCCCTGGGCGACGGGGGCAGCCTAGGAGACAGGCATTGCAGGGCAGCCTCTGAACTCTCCAGAAAAGCGAGAACAGGTGTGAGGCCAGAGTGTCGAGATCCGAAAAGGCAGGACCGGCTGCAGGTGGTGGGTGGGAGTAGCCACCTTCTGGCAGTACTTGGCAGCAACCAGGAAAACAGGCTGGCTAGAGCATCAGGGCCAGGTCAAGGCTTGGGGTTTTGTTTTGATTTGTTTTTTGGCTGGAGCTTGTGCAGGGGAGAGTGTGGGGAGCGTGATGAAGCCGGAGAGGGTGAGGAGAGTGCTGTGGGGGTAGCACCGGGGGTCTGGGCCTGGAGGGGACCCGTAGGGGAGGCAGGTAAGCAGGGCTGGTGAGGGCGGGAGGCATGCCTCCCCCAGGGAGAGCTGGCCTGGGTGCTCCCAGCCTGTCTGGCCAGGCCCAGCCCTGCCCCTGTGGGTCCCAGCTCCAAGGCTGTCCTGCCACACCAGTCACCCACCTGCCCGCATGGCCACCGTGCATTCATGAAACCTCAGTGGTGCACCTCCCGTGTGCAGGCTCCGCACCTGGAGACAACCTCAAAGGAGAGGCTTTGAGCGAGCCAGGCTGAGGACACAATGACTAATTCTGGCCCAGGCAGCCAAGTGGCTTCCAGAGACGTCCTGAACCAGGTCTTGAAGGATGAGTCAGTGCTTGTACAGAGGAGCAGAGACCATTAGCAGGCGGGCAGTGCAGCGCGTGCAGACCCACGCCAGACAGAAGGGGAGGACGGACCGGCTGGGGTCTGCCTCAGCCACCCGTCCCGTGTGCTTCCCCGTCTGTCCTCCCTGCAAGCCCAGGGCGGCCGCGCGGCCTCCTCCCAGGCCTCCGGGCTGCAAGCGCTCCCCTTTCCAGTCGGGCCTGTCAGACGGTTCCGTAGGAGACACGCCTTCAAAGGGTCACCTCAAGCCCAGAGCCACCCACGTCCCGCCCACATGCCCCCTTTCCCCACTTCTCCTTGAAGCCCTGGCTGCCAGGGCTGCCCCGGCCCTCCTCACAGGCCAGCCTGGCTGCCCTCTGCACACGGCTTTGTGCCCAGGGCACCTCTTCCTTTCCACCCATCACATCCCAACCAGAGTGGTGGCTCTCACGTGCCCCGGAGCGCAGCTGAGCTCCGTGCCCGTACAGGACGCGCCTCTCGCAGTAGTCCCAGGCGGCCAGGGCTGGCTCTTTGCTGTTGTTCAGTCGCTCAGTCACGTCCCACTCTTTGCAGCCCCATGGACTGAGGCACACCAGGCTTCCTTGTCTTTCACCATCTACTGGACTTTGTTCAAATTCATGTCCATTGAGTCAGTGATGCCATCCACATTTACAGATAGGGAAACGGAGGCAGGTACAACTAGGAAATTTCTCAGGGTCACGAGGTGAGAGAACCGTGAAGCTAGGATGGAAAACCCAGGTGTCCTGACTCCAGAGTCTGTGCCCTGGACTCCAGAGTCTGTGCTGTCTCTGCTTGCCCAGCCCCTCCCTGCTCGGCTCCCATTGCGGGGACAGCCTGAACCATACCTGCTGCTTCATGCTGATGTGCCCAGCGGGTGCCTTGAACTTTGGTCCCGGATGGCAGACAGGAGGACAAGGGCCAGTGCTCCCACCTCCTTCATCCGTATATACAGGCTTGATTTTTGCTGTTGCTGTTTAGTCGCTAAGTCATGTCTGACTCTCTTGTGACCTCCATGGACTGTAGCCCTCCAGGCTGCTCTGTCCATGGGATATCCCAGGCAAGAATACTGGAGCGGGTTGCCATTTCCTCCTCCAAGGGATCTTCCCAACCCAGGGATCGAATCTCTATCTTACTTGCTAGATAAACCTTAGCAGTTGATTCACCAAGAAGGGCAGTTCAGGGGGTGAGAACTGGCTCACCAGAGGAGAGGATCTGGGGTGAGTGCTTAGGCAGGGGCTTTCAGGGCATTGCTGGGGCAGGAGGAGCCCCCAGTACCTGGATGGGTTGTGTTTCTGTCTGAGGCTGCAGCCTAAGGCCCCAGGAGCAGAAGCAGGTGCTGGAGAACTGAATCTGAGGGACAGGACTTCTGTAGATGGTCGGAATGCACCAACCCCAAGGCTTGCATCTTCCAGGAGAGTCTTAAGATCAAACTGCTTCTTTCTTGTTCCTACGAATCCTGAGAATATCCCAGAAACAGCAGGGTTTGGACCCCAGGCACAGCTCAGGGCATGGAAGACACAGCTCAGGGCATGGAAGACACAGCCCTGAACAGAGCTCAGTCCCTCCCTCCTAGAACTCAGCGGGAGACAGACACGGGCACCAAGAGAAAAGCAAATCTTTGGCATTCCAGATGGTGCTAAGTGCTGTGGAGAAAAATAAAGCCCGATAAAGAGGAGAAGGGAGGGGAAGGGAGTGTTGGGAGAAGACGCTGCTTCATAGTAGTGAACAGAGAAGGGGACATCAGAGCACAGACCTGAAGAAGTCACACAGGTTTATCGGGGGAAAGACATTCCAGGCAGAGGGAACAGCATGTGTAAAGGCACCGGGGCAGACAAAAACCTCTTAGGTTAGAGAAAAAGCAAGGCCAGTGTGGCTGGAGCAGAGGGCTGAGAGTGGAGTAAGAGGCGGTGAGGCCAGGGGGGTAAGTGGGGACTCGGGAGAGAGCTTGACTTCGATGCCAAAGTGGAGAGCCGCTGGAAGGTGTTGATAACAGGAGAGACATAACTTGATTCATAAAAATCTTTTACAGTTACACTGGCTGCTGCATTGAGACTAGACTGTTAGGGGTGGGGTGTATGCGTGCTGAGTCACTTCAGTCATGTCCAACTCAATGTCACTACATGGACTGCAGCCCGCCAAGCTCCTCTGTCCATGGAATTCTCCAGGCAAGAATACTGGAGTGAGTTGCCATGCTCTCCTCCAGGGGATCTTCCAGACCCAGGAGTGGAACCTGCATCTCTTTTGTCTCTTGAATTGGCAGGTGGGTTCTTTACCACTAGTGCCCCTAGGGTAGGGTAGAAGAAGACAGTTGTAGTAATCCTGGTAAGAGCTGCTGGCGATGTGGCCTGGGGAGATGGTGACGGAGGTGGTGAGCAGTGGTTAGGTTCTTGGTGCGTTTCCCAAGTACAGCCAGCGGGAAGTAGAATGTAAGAGAAAGGAGACATGGAGGGCTCCAGAGCCTGTGCATCTGGCAGGATGGAGAAGCCCTTTACGAAGACAGGCAAGACACAGGCAGAACAGGTTTGGAGAGAAATCGGGAGTTTCTTTCTTATCCCAGGCCACCTCTTGCAACACCATAAGTCTCTTTTGTCAAGTCATGCCTTCTAGTCTGGAGCTTGGAAAATATAGGCTTCAAATGGCTGAAATCAAGGGGGACAAAGAGTTGCACCTACTACAGAAAGATCAGCTGCAGACCTGACCTGCTATTCATTTGTTCATTCATTTAGCAAATACGTATTAAGCATATACAGTAGCCCCTGCTATCCATGGGAGATACAGTGCAAGCTGCTTGTGGGCGCCTGACTGAGCCAGGTCATAGTTGAAGCATGCAAACTCTAACTTGTGGCATATGGGGTCTAGTTCCCTGACCTGGGATCGAATCCTCTGCCCCTTGCATTGAGAACCCAGTCTTAGCCACTGGACCCCTAGGGAAGTCCCACAAATTGTTTACTTCTGGAATTTTCCATTTAACATTTTCAGATCTTGGTTGCCCACGGGTATCTGAAACCATAGAGAGTGAAACTTTGGATGAGGGGGCACAGCTGTGCCAGGCGCCATTGCTATACGAGGCTCTGGGAACACTGCAGGAGCCACCCGTGCCCTCATGGAGCTGACATCCTAGTAGGGGCAGGCGAGCAGATGATAATAAACACAGCAAACAAGTAAATGCTGTCAGATATCAGAAGGTGCTAGTTCAGTTCAGCCCCTCAGTCGTGTCCGACTCTTTGCAGCCCCATGGACTGCAGCACACGAGGCTTCCCTGTCCATTACCAACTCCCACAGCTTACTCAAACTCATGTCCATTGAGTCTGTGATGCCATCCAACCATCGCATCCTCTGTCGTCCCCTTCTGCTCCCGCCTTCAATCTTTCCCAGCATCAAGGTCTTTTCAAATGAGTCCGTTTTTCGCATCAGGTGGTTCAAAGTATTGGAGTTTCAGCTTCACATCAGTCCTTCCGATGAATATTCAGGACTGATTTCCTTTAGGATAGACTGGTTGGACCTCCTTGCTGTCCAAGGGACTCTCAAGAGTCTTCTCCAACACCACAGTTCAAAAGCATCAATTCTTCAGTGCTCAGCTTTATAGTCCAACTCTCACACCTGTACATGACTACTGAAAAAACCATAGCTTTGACTAGATGGATCTTTGTTGGCAAGGTAATGTCTCTGCTCTTTAATATGCTGTCTAGGTTGGTCATCGGAGAAGGCAATGGCAACCCACTCCAGTGGGTTGCCTAGCAAATCCCATGGATGGAGGAGCCTGGTAGGCTGCAGTCCATGGGGTCGCTAGCAGTCGGACACGACTGAGTGACTTCACTTTCACTTTTCAGTTTCATGCATTGGAGAAGGAAATGGCAACCCACTCCGGTATTCTTCCCTGGAGAATCCCAGGGATGGGGGAACCTGGTGGGCTGCCGTCTCTGGGGTCACACAGAGTCGGACATGACTGAAGCGACTTAGCAGCAGCAGCAGCAGGTTGGTCATAACTTTTCTTCCAAAGAGCAAGCATCTTTTAATTTCATGGCAGCAGTCACCATCTGCAGTGATTTTGGAGCCCCCCAAAATAAAGTCTGACACTCCATTGTTTCCCCATCTATTTGCCATGATGTTAGTTTTCTGAATCTTGAGCTTTAAGCCAACTTTTTCACTCTCCTCTTTCACTTTCATCAAGAGGCTCTTTAGTTCTTCTTCACTTTCTGCCATAAGGGTGGTGTCATCTGCATATCTGAGGTGATTGATATTTCTCCCGGCAGTCTTGATTCCAGCTTGTGCTTCATCCAGTCCAGCATTTCTCATAATGTACTCTGCATATAAGTTAAATAAGCAGGGTGACAATATACAGCCTTGACGTACTCCTTTCCCAATTTGGAACCAGTCCGTTGTTCCATGTCCAGTTCTAACTGTTGCTTCTTGACCTGCATACAGGTTTCTCAGGAGGCAGAATTCCCATCTGGAATTCTGGAGGTCTGGTATTCCCATCTCTTTCAGAATTTTATACAGTTTAGTGTGATCCACACAGTCAAAGGCTTTGGCATAGTCAATAAAGCAGAAAGAGATGTTTTTCTGGAACTCTCTCACTTTTTCGATGATCCAACGGATGTTGGCAATTTGATCTCTGATTCCTCTGCCTTTTCTAAATCCAGCTTGAACATCTGGAAGGTCATGGTTCACATACTGCTGAAGCCTGATTTGAAGAATTTTGAGCATTACATTGCTAGCATGTAAGATGAGTGCAACTGTGCGGTAGTTTGAGCATTCTTTGACATTGCCTTTCTTTGGGATTGGAATGAAAACTGACCTTTTCCAGTCCTGTGGCCACTGCTCAGTTTTCCAAATTTGCTGGCATATTGAGTGCAGCACTTTCAAAGCATCATCTTTTAGGATTATTCCGTCACCTCCACTAGCTTTGTAGTGATGCTTCCTAAGGCCCACTTGACTTCACACTCCAGGATGTCTGGCTCTAGGTGAGTGATCACACCATCACGATAATCTGAGTCATGAAGATCTTTTTTGTATAGTTCTGTGTATTCTTGCCACCTCTTCTTAATATCTTCTGCTGCTGCTGCTGCTAAGTCGCTTCAGTCATGTCCGACTCTGTGCGACCCCAGAGACGGCAGCCCACCAGGTTCCCCCATTCCTGGGATTCTCCAGGCAAGAACACTGGAGTGGGTTGCCATTGCCTTCTCCCCTGCTTCTGTTAGGTCCAGACCATTTCTGTCCTTTATTGTGCCCATCTTCGCGTGAAATGTTCCCTCAGTATCTCTAATTTTCTTGAAGAGATCTCTAGTCTTTCCCATTCGATTGTTTTCCTCTATTTCTTTGGATTGATGATTGAGGAAGGCTTTCTTATCTCTGCTTGCTGTTGTTTGGAACTCTGCATTCAAATGGGTATATCTTTCCTTTTCTCCATTGCCTTTTGCTTCTCTTCTTTTCACAGCTATTTGTAAGACCTCCTCAGACAGGCATTTTGCCTTTTTGCATTTCTTTTCTTGGGGATGATCTTGATCACTGCCTCCTGTCCAGTGTCAGAAGGTGCTACCTGCTTGGAAAACAAAAGTCATGCCCGGAAGGGGATTAGCAAGTGCAGGTGCTGTGGGCCCGCAGGATAGATGGGAGGGGAAGGCGGCAGAAGGCTGGAAGAAGGTAGGGGCAGCCATGCAGTGTCGAGTCAGAAGGTCCAGGCAGGGCACAGGCTCCAGGGAACAGTAGGGGCACCTTGGGCCTTGCAGATGCTTACATTACTGACTAGAGGATTTTTGCAGAAACTAGTTCCTGTGGCCTTAGCTTCTGATAAGTGAATATTGAAACTTTTGCAGCTCATAAAGGTCGGGTATCAACAGACATATGAATACATCTCTGGTCAATAATGTGTTCAGGTTCTAGCCTTCTCCACTGAGCTAACAGAAGCAGCTGCCGGGGTCTGAGCACAGGAGTGACCGCTGTGTGGACAGTTGCCTGGCTGGGAACGGTCTGCCGCCTCTGGCCAGACGAACCACCGAGGCCAGTGGAGGCCTGCCTTTTTGGGTGATAGTTTGCTTCTTGCCCGGGGACGTCTGTCCTGAAGGGCTGACTGTTTGCAGAGACAGCTCCCAGCAGTAGGGGTGGAGCGGGGATACGTGCTGGTCAGAGCCTGGCCCTGCCGGGGACCCGCGCGGCCCAAATAAGTCCTCATCCCAGAGAAGGGTGTGTCTGCTGGAGAGGGAATGGCTGGGGCTGCCAGAGCTTGGAACAAAAGAGAATAAGCAATCAGAAGGCAGCAGCTTGCCACGCTGTGCAAAGCGAAGCTGTTTTCCTGGAGCTAGAGGAAAAACGTGGGAGCAGCCAGCACGCTGCCCTGTGGGCCCCTGCCTGCCCCCGCCCCGGCCCAGGGTCTGGGCCGGGGCGGGGCTGCCCTCCGGAGGGCTGCTTCTGGGGCTGTGGGCCGCTGAGCTCGCCCTGTGCGTGCACAGCTGTGAGCCTGGAGCAGGCAGGCCTGTTGTGGAAACTATGTGCACACTTGGAAGGTCCGGGCAAGGCATCACAGCCCCGGTTTTGGTGAGAATCCAGATGGTGCCTCTCTTCGCCCAGAACCTCCCCGCTCTGTCTCCCTGCTGCCCGCTCTCCCTTTCTGCAGGGATCAGACACTCAGCCAAGAAGCCCTGGCCGCCTTCCAGCAGCCAAGGGCCCCGGGCCTGACTCCTACCCCTCACCCAGCCCAGCTGCTCCTGTGGGCTGTCTCAGCCCGTGACTGGCCGAGGTGCTGAGCAGGTGTCTGCGGCTGAGCTGGGGTGGAAGCCAGGTGTACCGGGCAGGGCTGTGATCGGGCGGGAGCTGGCCCAGGGCTTAGCCCTCGCCCTTTGGGCCAGCCTACACCTGCTACATCTGAAGAGATGGCGCCTTTGTGAACCTCCCTGGCCCCGCACCTTCGTTCTGGGTCCTCCCTCCCCAGGGCTATAGGTAGCCTCAGAGGGGCCCAAGACTTAGAGCCTGCCTGTCTTCTGGAGCCCCAGCCTTCAGTCAGCCCTGGGGCAGCTGGTTGTCCTTGCCGGGGCCCAGTCGAGACTGCCGAGACCAGGTGCAAGGGCTAGGCAGGAAGGGTGGCCTGCTGCAGACCCCTGACTTACGAGGCTGCGTGTGCTCACATTCACAGAGGGTGGGCGGTTTAGGTGCAGGGCAGGGCGGCTAGCAGGACCAGTGTCATAATAACCAAAGGGCACCGTGTGGACCTCCTGGGGAATCCCATTCCAACAAAACAGCTGCGTGCAGACATTGTTGAGACGATCAGAGAAACCCGAGCCACGGGTGTAGGGTCGTGTAAGGAATGCCTGTTAGTTGTGTTGGGCAAGAGAAAAATGTGATTACTTTACAAGGGGAAAAGCATCCTTATCCTTTTCTGTTGGAAGATCTTTGTGGGTAAAAGGATCTGAGGTTTAGATTTGCTTTTAAATTCTCTGGAAGGAAAGAGGTTGGAGGGGTTGGGGAGGATGTGATGAACGCAGTCATCATTCACATTCAGACATGGACTTGGGGGCCAGTCCTCAGCCTCCCTTCTTTCAAGAGCATTGAAAGTCCCTGTGGTGGTGGTGGTCAGTTTCTAGGTCATGTCTTAGCATCCCCATGGACTGCAGCATGCCAGGCCTCCCTGTCCATCACCAACTCCCAGAGCTCACTCAGACTCATGTCCATCGAGTTGGTGATGCCATCCAACCACCTCATCCTCTGTCGTGCCCTTCTCTTGCCTTCGATCTTTCCCAGCATCAGGGTCTTTTCCAGTCAGTCAGCTCTTTGCATCAGGAGGCCAAAGCATTGATGCTTCAGCACTAGTCTTTCCAATGAATATTGAGTTGATTCCTGTAGGATTGACAACCCCCATAGTAACCAGTGGGCTTGAGCAGCAGCAGCTCAGAGTTGGGTGGGTCTTGTCGAGACCCTCTTTCTGGTCTTGCTTCTAAACCCTGAGTGTCTGCTCAGCCCCCGGATGTGGATTAAAGCACGTAAGTCCTCATTCACTTGTCTAAAGCAGCAGTCCCCAACCCTTTTGGCACCATGGAAGACAGTTTTTCCATGGACTGGTTGGATTGTTGGGGGGGTGGTTGGGGATGACTTGAATGTGTTACATTTATTATGCACTTTATTTCTATTATTATTACATCAGCGCCACCTCGGATCATCGGACATTAGATCCCAGAGGTTGGGGCCCCCTGGTCTCAAGGATGCTCGCCCTGTGCCAGGCCCTATGAGCATGTGAGCCTCTTCCCCCAGGAAGAATGAGGGAGCTTGTCTCCACTCCACAGCTGGGGACAGGCTCCAAGAGGCCATACGGCTCTCAAGGGAGAGGAGCCAACGGGCTGGCTCCAGAGCCCATACTCCTGCCAGCTGGAGTATCCCATCCATGCATCCCCGAAGCACCCCAAGCACTCGTGAGTGACGGCCCCCTTTCTCCTCCCCAGCTGTCCTCGCTCTGTCAGCTCCTGAGCCTCATGAGGCCGTCATCCCTGAGGCAGTACCTGGGCCCTGAGACCGTGCTGCCTGGCCAGGAGCAACAGCCAAAAGCCAGTGCCCAGCTCGACCACAAGGTGAGCACCCAGCCCCTGCCCACCTTCACCAGGGTGCCATCCCAGGGATGGCAGGGCTGTCCACACGGCACAGCCTCGGGGGCTTAAGGCTGCCATTCCCAAAACCCCTGCCGCACAGGACCACGCCCGGCCAGCTGCTCCTGCCCACCTCCACAGAGCCTGTCCCTGGCGCCCCTCACAGAGGTGGCACACTGTGGGCACAGGCACGCCGGCTTGTGGGTTTTGCTGCGTCCTTTGCAGCCTGGCATGGCTTAGCCGGAGAGGACACAGGCACTGAATTGCTGGCGAGGGGAGTGGGATGGAAAGGAGTGCCGTAGACAAGCAGCACAGGGAACACTCACGCACGAAGCCGCCTGTCTCCGGCGATCAGGGCCGAGTCTAGCTCCCTGTTCCTGTTCCCTGTGGCCCTCGCTAAGGCCGAGTCCTAAGCTTTCCCAGTTCTTCCGAAGTGGCTTCCCAGACCTCATTCGGCTTGCATGGAAATCACGCTTGGAGGAAGTCAGGAGCAACGAGGAGCCCCAGAGCCTGCAGGTCGTGGGGCTTGGAATTGTCAGGCCTGTGGCCTCTGGGGTGAATGTCAAGCCGGGGTGACTGTGTAGGGCCTTCAGGCTGGGATTCCCAAGCTGGGCTCCCTCAGTGAGCGCCCCTATCCCTCCATCCCTGGGGAGTGGGAGATGAAGGATGCAGACAGGCATCTTCCTAATTTCGGAAGGTGGTTAATTCCAAAAGCTCTCCTGGAGGTTGGATGTTAACGATCAGGAGGCCAGCCTTTGGGCATCATTCTGCAAATCAGATAAGTGAATTAATTACTTAATGAACACAAATGAACTATTAAGAAGATGTGATCACCCCCAGGTGTACACTCCTCTCCTGGAACGCGGAGGGAAGGTTCTCAGCTGAGCCTGACATGAACATACTTCTGAGGCTGCCGCCTCCCAGGAGAGCCTATCTTCTTTCCGGTCCCTTTCCCCTGAATCTGGAGCCTGTTATGGAGACTGAGTTTGGTTGTTCGGGGATGAGGGGTGCGGGCTCGAGAACACAGGTGGGGTCAGCCCTTGGGGATGGTACGTCTGAGCAGAACACAAGTGGGCAGGCCCCAGGCCTGGGCTAGAGAAAGGGAAAAAGTGACAGGAAGAAACGAAGGTTGAGAAAGGAGAGTGGAGGCTTGTTCTGGTCTGGCCAAGGCACCTTGGGGCCACCCCTGGGCCTCACCTGCCTCACAGAGGTGGTGTCATTGCCTGGCCAGAGGCTACCGTGTGGCTCGTTGCATTCCAGAGCCCATCTGGTAGGAGATGTCCCTTCAAAAGCCCGGGAAGAGAGGGGAGTAGTGGGCTCAGGGTATCCTTTTATACTTGAGGCTTGTTTTCGTGCATGTAATCCTGGTGGCTCAGGCGGTAAAGAATCTGTCTGCAATGAAGGAGACCTGGGTTCGACCCCTGGGTCAGGAAGATCCCCTGGAGAAGGGAACAGCTACCCACTCCAGTATTCTTGCCTGGAGAATCCCATGGACAGTAGAGCCTGGCGGGCTACAGTCCATGGGTCGCAGAATGTTAGACAGGACTGAGCATCTAACACACTCACACGTGAAGGGTGCTGTGAAGTGTCCCCTTGTTCGGCTGCCATATTGAAAATGACCATGTGGCTGGGAAACACGGGGGGCAGGCATGTCTCGGCCAGGTGCCCCACACATGTAGGGTGTGGTGGTCCAGGGAGGCCAAGGCGGCTCTTGCATGCCTCTGTTGTAGCTCGAGCCCATGGCATTGATCCTGGCCCAAGAGCTGGGGAGCCTACACCAGAGGAGGGGCAGGGCTGGTGGGGGGGATACGGGTGTCTGCACAGCAATGTGAAGCATCCTGTTTCCCTGGGCTGGGGACTGTTCTGACTGGGAGGGGCTAGGTGGGGCAGGTGACTGGACTCCCGCCGCCCAGCCCCACTCCCCACTCAGCTGACTGACTCCTCATTAGGCCCCAGCATGTTTCATCTTCAAAGGTGATCAGGCTGCTCACCAGCCAAAAGCAGCAGTGGCGTCATCCGCCCTGTTTTACAGGGAGTGGTGGTCGGGGCTCGCTGAGCTTTTATCCGCAGAGCTCAAAGTCTCTGCCTTCTTTCTCCCTGGGGTGCAGAGGGGAAACTAAGGCCAGAGTGAGGCTGGCCCAAGGCAACCCAGCCTGGAGGAAAGGAGGACAGGCCCTTCCCAGCGTTGGGTCGCATCCCCTGGGCTCCCACTCCCTCCTGTCTAGGAGATTTCCTGCCCAAGACTGCTGGGTCACAGCCCTTCTCCAGCGCTGCAGATAAACACTTGTGCCAGCCTCCATCCCACCTCCCCAATCCTGTCTCTGCCTGAGGCCTTGGCCCAGCTCCTGCTTCCCCTGGGAAGCTCCTTCCCAAGAGGCTGGGTGCTCAGATGCCCATGGCATGACTCTCTCCCCTCTCTGATTCCCTGGCTTTGCAGTTGTCCTTTGACTTGTCTGTTTCCCCGGCTAGACTGTGGGCACAGCTGCTGTGCCAGCATCGCCTGCTGTGTTTGGCACTAGATGATGGAATGAGTGAAGAAGTGAATGAATGCAGTTGTCAGTCTCCCTGTCTGAGCTCTCTTCTTCCACCCCCTCTGGGCCTCCCACCCCTCCACTGGAAAGCACCCTCCCTCTGCATGCCCTCCACCCTCAGACCAGCCTTTACCCGCAGGCCCCCTTGTCTTCTAATGTCCTCGTTTCATTAAGGCTACAAGGGTTGATGGCCTGGGCTTCTTCTGTGGGAGGCCCTTGACTTCTTAAGTGTCACCAGCTTATGAGAAAACCAATCGCAGCCATTGTTTGTAATTATAAGCTAGTAAGATTCCTGCCCAGGGCTTCCCAGCTGGTTCAGTGGGTAAAGAACCCCCCCAGCAATGCAGGAGACACAGGAGACACGAGTTTGATCCCTGGGTCGGGTGGCCCATGGAATAAAACATGGCAGCCCACTCCAGTATTCTTGCCTGGAGAATCCCAGGGACAGAGGAGCCAGGCGGGCTACTGTCCATAGGGTCACAACGAATTGGACACGACTGAGCGACTTGGCATGATTAACAGTGTTGTGATCATTTCAGATGCACAGCAGAGCAGCTCACCCATACACACACATCTATCCACTCTGCCCCATCCAGGCCACCACGTAACATTGAGCAGAGTGCCCTGTGCTGTGCAGTAGGTCCTTGTTGGTTGTCTGCTTTAAATATGGCAGTGTGTACATGTCCATCCCTAAGTACCCCTCCCCCCATCCTTCCCCACCGGCAGCCATAAGTTCGCTGAGTCTGTGAGTCTGACTCTGTTTTGTAAGTTCATTTGCATCATCTCTCTGTAGATTCCACATATAAGAGATGTCATACGATATTTAAAGTGCTTTTGGATAAAGAAGTTGCTCAGCCTCTGGGTGCTTTTGGGCGGGGGGCGCTAGGCTTGCCTGGTTTGAGAAGGCAGGGTCTCCCAGAGAAGGATCGTTGAGGTCAAAGTGCTGCTCTGGGCCCTGCATGGGCCGGGGCCCTATGTGTCTGAGAGGTGGGAGACGGGGTCCCAGTGCTGGTGTGTGCTCTGGAGTTGGCCTCCAGGTGCTTCCCTCTGGTCCACGGGCACCAATTCAACAAGCGGCCTCCATGTATGTGAGGCTGTCCTTTCGGCTCCTGTGCAGACAGACTTCCCGTAACTGGACTCAGAGCAACCAGCTCAGCCATACAGCTCGGAAGCAAGGGTTTCCTGGGGGCTTTCTGTTTTCTTGTAGCTGACGTGTGTAAACCAAATTTGGCCAGACTGACTGACTCACTTTTATCCAGATGACGACGCTCTGGTCATGTTAAACCTCCGCTACGTGTGATGTTCCTATTGATGGCACTCCCCTGCCCTTTCTGGCTTCTCTCCAGGGCTATCTTCTGGATCGATGCTACCATGAAGGAATCTGGGGTTCTGTTTTCCCCCTAGGGATTTGGAAAGTCTGTAGAACCAAGAGGGCTTCCCAGGCGGCACTGGAGGTAAAGAACCCGCCTGCCAGTGCAGGAGAAGCAAGAGACGCAGGTTCGATCCTGGAGGAGGGCGTGGCAGCCCACTCCAGTACTCTTGCCTGAGAATCCCATGGACAGAGGAGCCTGGCGGGCTGCAGCCCATAGGGTTGTACAGTTGGGCGCAAGTGAGGTGGCTTAGCACACACAGCACGTGGAACCGGGGTCCTTACGGTGGGGCGGAGGTTTACCCCTCGGTTTGGTTAAACTTGGAGGCTTCCAGGAAGTTAACTATCTCTCGTTGTGTAGAAAGAAAACCAAAGGCCGTGGAGCCAGGTGTCCCAGGGTTGGGGCTGCGTGGAGGCGCCAGGAGCCAGTCCCATCTCCTCCTCTGCCTCCAGGCTGCGTCCTCCTCATGGTCTGACAGTGTCCTCACAGGACAGACCGCCTAGGACCCACTGGAGCTTCTGCCTCTGTGATGGTCCCTGTCCCCCAGGGCCCAGCTGCAAGAAGCCACCCCACCCAAGCTGAGCCTGGCAGTTGCAGGCAGCCCCCATCAGAGTCCTCACTGGGCACGGGGCCTTCAGTCCGTGTCTGGGCTCACGAGGCTTAGGGACGGCTTGTTTATAGGAGAAGTGCATTCATGGCGAGGTGAAGGGGCGGGCTGTGCTCTGAGCTTGGGTAATGCTCTGGGGTGAACCCCACCCCACTGCATGGATTCCTTTGAACTCACTGCTGGGGTTTCTGCACCTCTGCGTATCTCTGCAAAGGGCACGGGCCTGCCACGGATGTGTGTGCACGTATGTCTTGCGTGTGTGCGTGTGCATGTGTGTGTGCCCTGTGCATCTCCTATATGTATATCTTCATGGTGTGCCCAGGTGTTAATGGAGTTGACAGACCGGTTACACCACTTTTGCTCCTGCACTGGCCTGTCCCTGTGTTGGGTGACCCTGCCAAGAACAGCCTTAAGTGACTAGGGTGTGGTTGGGGAGTTTGGAGAGAGGAAGGGAGGGTGCCCCAAGCCGCCTCTGCACCCTGCACTCTCCCGCAGGCAGTGAGCACCAGCAGGGGGACGTGGGCTCCCTCAGGCTTGGCTGGGGCACAGGCATCTAGCCCTGTGTCACCCAGAAGGGCAGGTGGAGGGGGAAGCCCTCCCTCTCCCTCCACTCTCTGCCTCTCCCTGCACTTCCTGCCCCGTGCCCTGCACCACAGGCAGAGCCGTGCCCACAGGGCTGGGGACCTTGACCTTGGTCAGGCCAAGAGGAGGAGGGTTGGGAAGAACTGGCTGGTTTTGAAGAATGGGCAGTGGCTATTCTGGATTCCTGAATCCCTCCCCTGGCTAGTCTGTTGTGGGTTCCTCCTCACTTCCTCCCAGATGAGGAACATCTGACATCTTTTGAAATAAACTTTGAAGAGGTGGCTTCCGGGCAGCTGACCCTAAGGGGAGGCCCGTGCCCCAGCCCCACATCACAGCCACCTGAGCAGCTGCAGGCCTCTTCAGAGCAGGTACCTCTGAGCATCTGAAGACACATGGGGCCAGGGCTGAGACCAGCTTTGAATTCCAGCTCCCAGGAATCCTGGCTTCTTTGCAAGTGTGTGAGCAGGGCTTCAAGTGATGTTATTGAGTGGGGAGGAGAGGCGTGGATTCTGCAGGCAGCTGTTGCCAAGCCCAGCCAGCTGGCCTCCTCGGCAGCTTCTGGGCCTGCTGTCTGCCCTGCCCCACCCTGGGCTCCGTTCTCCTGAGGACCCTTCAAGGGTCCCTCCCTGGGCTCAGTCCTCATCCCAGGCGAGTGACTCATCGGCTTCTGACCTAACAGCCCTCTTCCATGTTCCTCCTTCAAGTCCTCCTGGACAACTCTGTGATCGTCTTCCTCCTATTCTTTCTTAGGAAAAAGTGAACCTGAGCGCCTGTCACGTCACATTCAAACCCCACCATCCAAGGGCTTTGTCGGCTCACCCTACTCCATCCATGCAGTTCTCCTCCTGTGAATCACACCGCCCCACCTGATTCCGAGCGGTGGGTGCCTTTGCCGGAAACCTGCCGTTCTTCGGCTGTTGGCTTTGCTCCTGCTGGTCCTCCTTCCTGGTGATGCCTGGCCCGTCTTTTCTGTCCTTGGTGATCATTGCAGTCTGTTTATTCAGCCCTTGCTGTCCGCCCATTTCTTCACACGCCTGAACAGAGTCGCCTTTGAGGGCAGGGGCTAGGGTCTAATGCGCTCACTAAAATGCCTGCCCTGAGCAGGTACAGTCTGGTGAGGAACCCTTCCCCGTCTCTGTATACCCAGCCCCACCCACCAGTCTTGAGAATGCCAGTGGAGGGGAGCAGTGCTGGCTTGCAGGATCTTAGTTCCCTAACCAAGGATCAAACCCAGGGCCTGGCAATGAGAGCACAAGGTCCTAACCACTGGACCTCCAGGGAGTTCAGCATGTGGCTTCTAAGAGCCATGTCTAAGCAACTTAGGCTCCACTTGCACCACCATACACCTGGTGGGCGGGGGGGGGCCGGGTCCCCCACTGGCTGTGCTCAGTTGGGAGGAGACTGGCAGACCACAGCCCTCTCCGCTGCTCTCCTGCTCCCCACCTTTCCTGTCCCTTCTCACCCTGTGCCAGGACCCTGTAGTGACACAAACATGTCCCAAAAGGTCTGGGACAGCTCATCGGGCTTAACTGGGCGAGAGCCGAGCAGTGTCCCCCAGCCTCGGTGCTGCTCTCTGCCTCTCTCGCCTCTGCCCTCTGGTGCCTTCCCAGGCAGCTTTGCTGCTGCCCCTGAGACATTCTAAGGCTTATATCCTTCTCGCTGCAACCCTTGTTTCTGTTCAGTCACCAAGTCGCGTCTGGCTCTTCGCGACTCCATGGACTATAGCACACCAGGCTTCCCTGTTCCTCACCATTTCCTGGAGTTTGCCCAAATTCATGTCTATTGAATGAGTGACACCATCCAACCATCTCATCTTCTGTTGCCCTCTTCTGCCTCAGTCTTTCCCAGCATCAGGGTCTTTTCCAGTGAATCAGCCATTCTCATCAGGTGGCCAAAGTATTAGAACTTTAGCTTTAGCATCAGTCCTTCCAAAGAGTATGCAGGGTTGATTTCCTTCAAGATTGACTGGTTTGATCTCCTTGCTGTCCAAGGGACTCTCAAGAGTCTTCTCCAACACCACAGTTCAAAAGCATCAGTTCTTCAGTACTCAGCCTTCTTTATTGTCCAGCTCTCACATCCGTACATGACCACTGGAAAGATCATAGCCTTGACTATACAGACCTCCGTCAGCCAAGTGATGTCTTTGCTTTTTAACACACTGGCTAGGTTTGTCATAACTTTCCTGCCAAGAAGCAATCGTCTTCTAATTTGATGGCTACAGTCACCATCCACAGTGATTTTAGAGCCGAAGAAGAGGAAATCTGTCACTGCTTCCACCTTTTTCCCTTCTGTTTGCCATGAAGTAATGGGGTCGGATGCCATGATCTTAGTTGTTTTAATACATACTTTTAAGCCGACTCCCTAGCCAGGGGGAAGAAGGAGCTTCTGTGCTAGATCCTAACAGAGTCCTAGAGCTGAGTGTGGCTGGCTTGGCTTGAGTCGTGTGCTCACCTCCCAGCCAGTCACATAGCCAGGTATACCGTGATTGGCAGGCCCGGACTACTGGGCTTCCCCTGGAGTCAGGTCTGAAGTCCCCACTATGGGGCACCTTGGCCTGGGTGTTGGGGACAGGAGGCTGGGCCTTGACAGAAGGAGGGGATGGGACCCTGGGCACTGGGAAACCTTAGTGTCCGCAGCATCCCTCTGGTCTTCAGAGCCCCATGTGGAAAGTGTAAGGAGGGCAGTGCTTCCCAACAACTCAGTGAGTGAGAAAGATAAGAAAGAGAAGGCAGGGAGCCACTGCTCCAAGGGGCCTCTCCAGCCCCTGGAGGAGGCCTTTACCAACACCCCGGCTGGTTTCAGGGGCTCCCCGCAGTGCACCCATGCACTGATGCGCTCGTGCACACCCAGACATAGATTCCCAAACAGAGGCGCTGAGAATCCCATGCTTCTCAGGGCAGCCGGCAGAGCTGGGCCTCGGTTCCAGATCCCCCTGGGGTCAGGGTCTCTATCCCAGCCAAGGAGCAGGAAGGGCCGCCAGTCCCTGCCTGTCATCTCCCCTCACCCCATGGCCAGCAGGAAGCCAGAAAGGAAGAGTAGGCTGGGTTTGCCTGCAGCTCCCTAGTTCCTCCCATCTGTGGACATTGGACAGGGCAGATGCGCCGAGATGACCCCCCGCAGCAGACCCACAGGAACAGAAAGCCCTCAGCCTTCCCCCTTTTGCCGCAGCTTATCTCTTTCACAGGGCTTCCCTGGTGGCTCAGACAGTAAGGAATCCTCCTGCAACGCTGAAGACCCAGGTTCAGTCCCTGGGTCAGGAAGATCCTCTGGAGAAGGGCACAGCAACCCACTCCAGTATTCATGCCTGGAGAATCCCATGGACAGAGGAGCCTGGCAGGCTACCGTCCATAGGGTCTCAAAGAGTCGGACACGAATGAGTGTCTACACACTCATCTCCTTCCCACCTGGCCCCACCGCGGCCCCCAGTTCCCTCCATATCCTCACTGCTGAGCCCAGGGGCCAGGGCCACTCCGGGTCCAGTTCCAAGTTCAGAATACAGCTGAAAAAGAAACCCTCTGTCCCTTTCCAGTGAGCTCAGGGTCTCAGGTCTGTGAACGTACTTCCTGTGGACAGCGAAAAGAGTAGGTGAGGGGCTCATCTTCTGAGGAATCTGTAGAGGGGGACCCAGGCTGGGCCCCGGGGTCCTCTCACAGCCTCAGCAGAGATGACATATCACATCTCTCCGCCCAGCTGGGGCCTTGAGAGCAGCTCTCTAGGAAGTGGCCATTCCCGAGCCAGAAGTTCTAGTCCCACCCAGAGGCTGCCCGCCCATCTCCCATCACCCTGTTGGCCTCACCCTGCTCCTTGTTGAGGGCCCCACCCACGCCCTTGCCTAAAGAGGCGCTTTCATTTACGGAATCGAGCGTCTGGCCTCGCAGGCCCCTGGGCTGAGTCTGGCAGGCCCTGCGCCTGTGACGTCTACTCTCCGGCCTCTGTGCCCTGGGCCCTCAGGGACCCTGGGCTAGGAAGAGGTGCCGTGTCGTCAGGCCGTTTCCTGGTGATGGTGCATGCGTCCTTGTCATTTCCTTCTCTCTGGGACTTGTGACCGGTGACCTGCCCTGGTCAGAGTAACTTCCAAACTCGGCTTTCCTTTGGGCACCGCCCTCCACTTGCTGCTTCTGGGGCTTACCAAAGCCAAGGCCAGAGAGTGTGACCTTGGAGCAGGAGCAGCCTGAGCAAGAAGAATAAATCACGCAGTTAACTTGTGGGGTGGAAGAAGATAGGAAGAAACAGCACCCTAGAGGTGTTGGAAGGCGCCACCCTCCAGGACAGGTCCAGAAGCGGCTCGCCCGGGGAAATGCATCCCCTTATCTTAGTCTGTCACCGCTGAGGCTCTCGGCCTGGACCTTGCACATAACCCTCCCTCAGGATTGTTGTTTAGTTGCTAAGTCATGTCCGACTCTTTGCGACCCAGTAGACTATAGCCCTTCAGGCTCCTCTGTCCATGGGATTTTCCAAGCAAGAGTACTGGAATGGGTTGCCTTTTCCTCCTCTAGTTGTTGTTTAGCAGGGGCTCTTCCCAACCCAGGGATCAAATCCCCCTTCTCCCATGTTTCTGCCTTGGCAGGCAGATTCTTTACCTGATGAGCCACTGGGGTCGCTCAGCTGTGTCTGATCTTCGCAGCCCCATGGACTGACTGCAGCCCGCCAGGCTCCTCTGTCCATGTGATTTCCTAGGCAAGAATACTGGAGTGGGTTGCCATTTCCTCCTCCAGGGGATCTTCCTGGCCCAAGGATCAAACTCACATCTCCTGCACTCCAGGTAGATTCGTTACCACTGAGCCACCAGGGAAGCCCACTTCAGTTATTCATGACTAGTTATTTTTGTTGTTATTTGCCCAGCCTCTCCTGGGGCTCTGGCCTGCAGCCCCCAGGGTTAAATCTGTTAGGAAACATTCACAGCTTGTCCAGCTTAAGGGAGCTGGAGATAGTCACGCAGTCAGGGGACCTCTCTAAGCTCAGCTTCCACATCTACTGTGGCCTCTGTGGGAGTGTGCTGGGTCAGGGTACTGTGCAGTGGGGCTATAGGGCTCAATTTGATAAATGGAGAAAGCAAGGAAGAGAATTCATTAGGACCCAGCTCTAACCTTGGGTTTGAAATGGTTCAGTCTTTCCCAGACTTCACTGGTTCTAGACCCAACCTTCAGCATGTGTGTGTCTCCAAGGGATCAAAGCCCCCGAGAGGACCCACAGGTGATAGCCATGGGACCTATGGCACAGGTATTCCAGCTGGGGCTGAGAGCAGAGCAGACTGTGGCCCCAGGACAGCCTCTCTCCCAGAGCCTGTGAGCACGGAGCGGCAAGCCCAGGGGAGCTGCTCTGGGGTCCTGGCACCCCAAGCGGGGGCCCGGGCAGCAGGCGGCTTTGAAGGCCAGCTTGCTGAACCACGCCTGTGCATCGTGTGCTCCTGGGCCCCGGCAGGCTGGCTAGAAGGTCCTTTGAGTCAGTCTGTCCTTCCCAGCAGGTGTTCCTCGGTCAGCCTGAGTTCTCCCACCTCCCAGCCTCCATAGCAGCTGCCCCAGAGCCTGGCTGGATTGCTCCTGAAGGATTCCCCAACCAAGGGCAAGGTCTCTCATACCCCACCCTCACCCGGGCCCCAGGCTGGCAGCGTCTGGGGAGGGGGCTGGGTTCAAAGGGTTACCTTGGGTGATCCTAGACTCTTGGTCAGATCCGAGGTGGGAGAAACTATACAGTTCTTGAGGCTTCCTGGGACGTCCTCTCCCTCCCCCTCTCTGCCCTTTCTTAGGGTAAATAACCACAGCCAGCTCCCTTGGCATTAGCTAGAGGGGAATTTTCTAAAGCATGAATTTCCTGGGAAACGTCCACCCTTTCTCCCTTCGTCTTATGACGAAAGCTCTACAAACGGAGACTTGGCCAGCAGTTCCCGGGTTGGAACTAGCTGGACCAGAAAAGAAGGCCTTCCCCTCCCCCAGGCCCCTCACGGTGACAAGCCCTGTGGGCCTGTCTCCTATCCCTCTGCCTTGTCATCCTTCCCCAGGGGGAGGACAGGGCCCGCCTCCAGGCTCTAGAGCCGGGAAGGAGGCATCCAGCACAGTCCTTCTCAGAAAAGCCCGCCCACCAGACCCAGAAGATGGACGCTGCAGGCTCCGCTGGCAGTGGTGGAAAGGGACCGTCCTTTCTTGTCGGCATTGGGTTCAGGCATGTCCTATGCCTCAGGCTCTGCCTCTCCCCAAGTTGATGACTGAGGTTTCCAGGCCCTGTTTCCCGTGGGGGCTTCCCAGCCTCCACTCACGGCTGGTCTGGAGGGACTGGGTGGCCTGAGCTGTGGAGCTGGGGAGGGGCCCATTCTACAGACAAGATGTCCAGGCTTGGACGGACATAGCTCCCTACCAGGGGCATGCCCCCCGAACTGCTGGGTAACCCTGAAGCCACACCGACCCCTGTCCGGCACACACACACACACACCTGCCCTTGAGGACCTGGGCTTCCCAGGTGGTTCAGGGCTAAAGAACATGCCTGCTAACCCAGGAAACTCAGGTTCGATCCCTGGATCTGGGAAGACCCCTGCAGAAGGAAGTGGCAACCCACTCCAGTGTTCTTGACTGGAGAATCCCAAGGAGAGAGGAGGCTGGTGGGCTACAGTCCGCGGGGTCGCAAACAGCCAGGCACAACTGAATGACTAAACAACGACAAAGGGGCCGCAGGCTGGAGGAAGGGCCCCCAAGCGCTTGCGGCCCTGGCCCTGCTGAGGCTTGGCCTCTGCCCAGCTTCCCTTCCCTATGTCTCTGTGGTGCCAGCAGGACAGGATGGGGCTTGCTGAGTTCAGGAATTGGTCACAGCTCAAATGGAGCAGGAAACGCAGCCCTCACACCTGGCGGTTTACTGAGCGGCAGGCCCTGTCTCCTGCCCAACCCTAACCACCCCCATCCCCAGAGGGCCTCCCCCAGCCTCCCGGAGCCCCCCGTCGCACTCACGTTCTGCCCTTCACAGAAACAGGGCCGGGGAGAGGAGCCTGGGGGAGGCTGGGGGTTCAGGAGAATCCTGGCAGGCCCCCAGTGCCCTGGTCTGTCCCTGTGTCTGAACCAGAGGACACACACTGCCTTACCTCATCCTCTCGAAGCAGAGACCGCGGGTAGGGAATATGAGGGGAGGAATGGTCTAGGCGACTCTGCTGCTAACAAAGTTCTTTTTTCTAGAGTGTTCAGCCGCTCAGTCATGTCTGACTCTTTGCACCCCTATGGACTGTAGCCCGCCAGGCTCTTCTGTCCATGGGATTCTCTAGGCAAGAATTCTGGAGTGGGTTGCCATGCCCTGCCCAGGGATTGAACCCAGGGATCGAACCCTGGTCTCCCACATTGCAGACAGATTCTTTACTGTCTGAGCTATCAGGGAAGCCCCGTTTGTCCTAAAGCACCACTGTCAAGACTGCTGTCTGGGTCCTGATTTCTGACCACAGGTGGTTCCTTGTCCCTTTCAATCAGAGCAGTCTTTCCTAAAGGGCTCACTTAGGCCCACCTGCAGGGGTCACTCTCGTGTGCTCCCGGTCATCCTTCCAGGTAGGTGTTGTCCTTTGGAAAATCGACTTAGAAAAGGTGATTTAAAGGCCTTTTCTTCAGAATTACTTATTGCTTCTTGCTGTTCCCACACCTTAGTCCAGTTTAGTCTCTCAGTCATGTCCAACTTTGTGATTCCATGGACTGCAGCACGCCAGGCTTCCCTGTCCATCACCAACTCCCAGAGCTTACTCAAACTCATGTCCATCGAGTTGGTGATGCCATCCAACCATCTCATCCTCTGTCGTCCCCTTCTCCTCCCACCTTCAATCTTTCCCAGCATCAGGGTCTTTTCTAGCGAGTCAGTTCTTTGCATCAGGTGGCCAAAGTATTGGAGTTTCAGCTTCAGCATCAGTCGTTCCAATGAACTCCCAGGTCTGATCTCCTTTAGGATGGACTGGTTGGATCTCCTTGCAGTCCAAGAGACTCGCAAGAGTCTTCTCCGACACTACAGTTCAAAACTATCAATTCTTTGGCGCTCAGCTTTCCTTATAGTCCAACTCTCACATCCATACATGACTACTGGAAAAACCATAGCCTTGACTAGACAGACCTTAGTCGGCAAAGTAATGTCTCTGCTTTTGAATATGCTCTCTAGATTGTTCATAGCTTTTCTTCCAAGGAGCAAGCGTCTTTTAATTTCATGGCTGCAGTCACCATCTGCAGTGATTTTGGAGCCCCCAAAAATAAAGACTCTCACCGTTTCCATTGTTTCCCCATCTATTTGCCATGAAGTTATTGGACTGGATGCCATGATGTTAGTTTTCTGAATATTGAGTTTTAAGCCAACTTTTTCACTCTCCTCTTTCATCAAGAGACTCTCTAGTTCTTCTTTGCTTTCTGCCATAAGGGTGGTGTCATCTGTATATCTGAGGTTATATTCCAGCTTGTGCTTCATTCAGCATTTCTCATGATGTACTCTGCATATAAGTTAAATAAGCAGGGTGACTATAAAGGCAAAGGAGAAAAGGAAAGATATACCCATTTAAATCAGAGTTCCAAAGAATAGCAAGGAGAGATAAGAAAGCCTTCCTCAGTGATCAACGCAAAAAAATAGAGGAAAACAATAGAATGAGAAAGACTAGAGATCTCTCCAAGAAGATTAGAGATACCAAGGGAAAACATTTCATGCAAAGATGGGCTCAATAAAGGACAGAAATGGTATGGACCTAACAGAAGCAGAAGATATTAAGAAGAGGTGGCAAGAATACACAGAAGAAATATACAAAAAAGATCTTCATGACCCAGATAATCACGATGGTGTGGTCACTCACCTAGAGCCAGACATCCTGGAATGCGAAGTCAAGTGGGCTTTAGGAAACATCACATGAATAAAGCTAGTGGAGGTGATGGAATTCCAGCTGAGCTATTTGAAATCCTAAAAGATGATGCTGTGAAAGTGCTGCACTCAATATGCCAGCAAATTTGGACAACTCAGCAGTGGCCACAGGATTGGAAAAGGTCAGCTTTCCTTCCAATCCCTCACCTACCCCCCTGCCAAAAAAAAGGCCCATGTTCACGATCGTATTCCTGGGATTTTCCCTCCAGATTCAATGATGGGAATAAGAAGGAAATTGTGAAACCTGTTCTCAGTAATTCCCCACTGAACAGACTTCCCTCCAGGGCTTTCTTCAGATCCCAGGCCCACCCTCACCACGCCTCCCAGCCAGGAAGATAGTTCTGAGAGGAGTAGGGGGTCAGGGGCGGGTGGAAGGCATGTCCAGCTGGCATGTCACCTGTAAGCAAGTATATGTTTACAAGCCTCAGGCCCTCTCTGCCCTCTGCCACACCCACTCTCAACTTGCCCCTCCCAGCCGCCCTCCCTGCAGTCATTGCCCCTGGATGTTTTCCTTGGTGTCCCCCCTTCTCAGCTTCTCCCTCCACTGCTCAAAGCCCCTCTCCAAGACCAGCCTCGGGCTCTGTGCTTTCCAAGGTCTCCGCCCTCTCCCCTGCCCCACACCCACCCCAGACCCAACTGGACACAGTCAGTTATAATTGGCATTGTCTCTTTTAAAATTAATGTAAAATTTTTTCAATATATTCTGATTATATGAGGAAAGCACACACAGTGTAAAGAAATAATCTTTAAAAAAAAAAAGATGAAGGAGGAGCTGTAATTCTTAGAGTGGTGGTTCCACTTGGGTGGATTCTATCCCAACAGATTCTAGTGTCTGCTTTCCCCACATGCCCCCTAACCCCCTCTGTCCCCCACCGCGCCGTCTCCCTGCTCCAGAGCAGCTCTGAGTGGCCTCCACTGCCCGCTGTCTGACCCCCCTGCCGCCAGCCGGCCCTGTTCCCAGGGTGCCCCTTCCTCCCTCTGCTCCAGCCCAGCTGGTCCCCCAGCAGCGGTCAGTCCCCCAGAAGTGAGCCCTGCCTCAGCGTCTTGCATCAGCCCCTGGGGTCTGTCTGGTGGTGTGATCCCGCCCCTCAGGGCCATCTTCACCTCAAATCCTACTGCTCCTTTGGGGCCTGGTCAGGTTTAGTCACTTCCTCCCCGAAGCCTTCAGAACTACACATCATCACCGTGACCTCCCGTCCCGAAAGGTGGAAGGACCCTTTCTCCTTCCCGGCCAAGGCAAAGCTGAGATTCATTCAGTATTCATGGACCAGACAATTGTCTTCCTGAAGTGCCTTTTCCCCTCTAGCGTCTGGGTGTTTGTGGCAGTGTCTTAGTCAGGGTACAGTGTCTGGTACACAGGCCTGAGCCTGCTCTCTGGGGCTGTGGTGGCGGGAAAGAGCCGTTTGCCAGGACTGCAGAGCTCAGGAGTTCTAAATGCCCTGGGCCTCCGAGGGCAAGGCCAGGCTGGGGAGGGGGAATGCGGCAGATGGAGCTGGCTAGGGATGCTGGATCGGTCCCCAGCACCCCCGGGGGCGTCACGGCCTGGAGGCACACCCAGTGGGATCCTACTTTCCCCTGCTGCGAGGTGTCAAGTCCCAACCCGGCCAGCCCACGGTATCAGCCACCTGCAGGCCTCAGATGTTGACTAAAGAACAGGCTGGGTCCTGCGCAGCACAGGTGCTGCTGGAGGACTGGGGCAGGTGGCCTGTGTCCTCGGGATTTTGCACATGGTATTTGAGGGGGAGAAGAATATGTACACTGCAGAGTGTCTGGTGTCCTCAAGCATGGCTCCAGCTTCTGCCCCTAGGAGGCCGCCGGCTCTGTGCAAAGAGGCTGTCACTATTTCTGGGGCACCGCCAGATGCTTTAAAGGGAGAGGGTGATAAGGGCAGGGGAAGTGGGGGAACAGGGGAACCTTGGCTGACTCTGAGCTCCCACCCCATTATCACCAAGCTGGAGCCCGGCTGGCCATCTCTGGAGCCTGCCTCTCCCCTCCCAGCACAGCCTCGGGGTGGGTTATCTGCCCGGGGCACCATGGTGGGGTGTTTTCTGCCACCCTTCCTATCTTAGAAGGAGCCTGAAGGGGACAAGGCAGTGGGAGCCTCCGAGTTGGGGAGGGGTGTGCCCGCTGGGTGCCAGGAGCCGGCTGTCTTCCCAGCAGGAGCCTCGCCTGTCTTCAGGGCAGTTGCAACCCGCCCTTCATTCCCTCTGTGCAGCAGGTGAATGTCCCATAAACAAATGGACCCCAACAGCCCTCCAAGGGCACCAGGGGATCAAAGCCTCCTCTTATCAGATAGAACTGGCCTTGGTCCTGCGTTCACCCCTGGTTGTCCAGGGGGCAAGAGCAAAGGTATGAGTAGGTGGGTGAGGGGGCAAATGTTCAACCAGACTTCCTTCCCTCTGCACCGCCTCGGGTCAGCACAGAGAGGGTGTCCGGACTGACTCGCATATCTGTCTGTGAAGGGGTGTCGACGGGAGCCCCAGGGCTGGGGGACAGTGTGGATTTCCAGGTGACAGAGAGTTCTTCCTTTTCTGAAGGGAGAGAGGATGGTCATTCATCAGGGCCCTAGAGAGTGCTGAGTGACTGGGGCCCACAGCCCTCTTGGAAGACGCCTTCCAGACACTGTGGGCGCAGGAAACCCGGGCTGGGCTTGCAGCAGTGGAGTCAAGGAAGCCTGTCTCTCCCCAGGTCTGCTACCTGTGCCACAGCCTCCTGACCCTGGCCGGGGTGGTGGTCAGCTGCCAGGACATTACTCCAGACCAGTGGGTGAGTCTCCCGAAAGAGGCTGGGCTGGGGCTGGCAGTGGAGGAGCCCAGCCCACTGCCAGGAACTGGAAAGAGTGGGAAGCCTGGGGGAGCCGGCCTCATCCTCCTCCCAGCAGGCCCTCCGAAGGATACTGACCCATGCCCCCAGTTACGCATGCCTCCCCTCCCTTCCTGCCCCACTGCTGAGCAGGCCCTCAGACCTAGCCGCCTCTTTCTCTAACTCCGCGCTCCCCTCCCCGCCCTCCCACGGCCTCTGCAGGGAGAGCTGCAGCTGCTCTGCGTGCAGTTGGACCGCCACATCAATACCCAAATCCGGGAGAGCCCCCAGGCCATGCATCGGACCACGCTCAAGGACCTAGCTGCCCAGACCTACATCCGTTGGCAAGAGCTGCTGGCACACTGCCAGCCCCAGGTGGTGCCCCTGCCCCACCCGCCCCCAGGCCTGGAAGCGGGGGAAGTGGTCAGTTAACTGACCAGGGCCTGCAGAGCATCTACCCTCTCTGCAGCTGCCAGGCTCCTGGCTGGGAGATGGGAGGGGGCAGTGGGGGGCTGGGGGGGCGATGCATCCCTGGTGGACCATCATCTTTCTTATCAAGGGCCAAACGCCCAGGGTAGGGGTGCAGTGAGGGGGACACAGACAAGCTGACTCCTGGGTAAAGGCAAAGAGAAACTTCACCCCAGAAAGAGGGAGGCGCCTAGACCAGAGGGCCGGTTTGTCGAGAGTGGTGCCAGGAAGGGACACCAGAGGCACCAGCTGTCCACCCTCTGCCCAGCTGTCCTGCAGGCTTGAGGTTGGCCTCCTACTCTGCTGGGAGGAACACACCCAGCTGACCCTGGTTCCTCTTAATTTTTGTAGCAATGACCCTGCGCTCCTGATTTTTCAGACTCTGGGTAATAATTGTTCAGTCACTCAGTCGTGTCAAACAAACTCTTTGCATGACCCCATGGGCTGCAGCAAGTCAGGCGTTCCCATCCTTCACTATCTCCGAGAGTTTGCTCAAACTCATGTCCCTTGAGTCGGTGATGCCATCCAACCATCCCCTTCTCCTCCTGCCCTCAGTCTTTCCCCACATCAGGGTCTTTTCCAGTGAATCAGCTCTTCACATCAGGTGGCCAAAGTATCCGAGCTTCAGCTTCAGCATCAGTCCTTCCAATTAATATTCAGGGTTGATTTCCTTTAGGATTGGCTTGTGATAATATTCATAGCTAATATTTATTGAATAAAGATCCTCTTCTACATGAATCCACATAACCGCCTCCTCCACGAGGCAGGTATTATTGTGATCCCATTTTACAGATGGACAAGATAGCTAAGAGTCGCTGAGAGGTTAAACAGCTTGCTCCATCACACAGGCTGTGGCTTGCAAATATCAAGACCAGGGCACCAAGCCAGCCTGACTAGCACGCCTGCAGAATTACGCACGGTCCAGCCCCTCTCTCTGGCGGCCTGGCTTCTGGTCTCTGTCGGTTCCACCAACAAGCAGCCACCCCACCCCCAGCCCCTGATAGAGATGAGCTGGGTCTCCTAAGAACTCTGTCTCCAACTCCCCTCACACTGCCCCTGAGCCCCCAACTTTCCTTCCCCTCTGTGCCCCACCCCCCAGCGGCCTGTGACCTCTGACTTGGGGCTGACACATTAGCCCCAGGCTGTGGCTTGGGTCTCAGATTGCACAAGTCTCTGAGAAAGCTGGAAAGCAGCCCTCACCCTCCACCCCTGAGGAACTGGATCACACTGGTCTCTGGTGGGAAGCAGTGTGCTTGTCATGAAAAGAAGGGAAAATGATTCGCGGCCTGGCCGAGCCAGGGCCAGGCCCCAGCTTCCTCTCACACCGCCTGGGCCCGCGAGCTGGCAGTAGAGGGAAGCAAGGCAGAGCTGTGGCCGGGGGGCCTATTGACCTGCCTCATCCTCACCTGGACAGGAGCCCCCTGGAGCCTTGTGGCTTAGCAAGTGGCAGGAGGAGGCCTTGGTGGATGTTCAGGGGGCGCTGGTGAGTTAGGGAACATCAGGTCCGTGGGCCCCACGTGCCCAGACCATCACACCGTGTTCTTCTCTTGGCTGCAGGCCCAGTACTTCAGCCTCGGGGAAGGCATCTAATGGAGCAGGGCAAGGGTGGCCCTGCGCTCCTGGCTCTGGCAAGAAGTGAACACGGCCTAGGTAACGAGTCATGGAGCACGGAGGCCAGGGGAAGACCAACCAGCCGAAGCGAGCGCCTGCCTCCCCCGCTGCCCTGAGGCCCCCTGGACAAGGGTTCTGCCTCGCACGTCTCCATCCCTTCCCCATCGTCTCTACTCCCCAAGGCCATCGTCTCCAAAACTCGGGTTTCCCTGGGCCTCCCGAGCCCCCTGGCCACCATCCTCCCTACCCTCCTCCACTTCTCCATGTGTCATTTATGTGAGGGTTCTTTGTGTACACTAAAGTCTCAGCATCAGTGGTTTAGAAGAGTTCCTCTGGTCTCTTATGGAGGGCCTGTGCCCAGCGTCCAGTTTCCTCATGTCTCCACTTGTGCTTTGCAGAATTCTCACCTGGGGCCAGTTGCGTTACTGGGTCTTAGGCCCTGCCCTGCCCCCTGCAGCAGAGGACTGTTTATTAAACCTTCAGCGTTTATGAACAGTCTTGGCTATGGCCTGAAAGCTGTCAGAAACCCCGGGAGCAGGGGTAGGGAACATCCATTTGGACCAGCCTGAAACCACGCCCCCTGCTGCCACTGGGGAAGAGCCATGGGGTGAAATGGTAGATGAGGGCTGTAATTACCCTTAATTCGGTTTATTGTTGAGCTCTGAAATCAACTCCCAGACTTAGGAGTTGGGAGCGGGGGTGGTTAGTTCCCAATACTTATTGTTTTCTCTTGGCCTTACCCAAGATCAGGTTTTGTGGGCCCTGATCCCTAAAGGGGTGCTAGATGTCTTCAACCTGCTCCCTTTGAGAGCAGGTATCCTTCAGCACCCCTAGGATATCCATGGGTATCACTTTCTCTCTCTGCCCTGAGAATCCATTGCTAGTCTCTGGCCCTTCCTCAGCCTTTCTAGGTGGGGAGGGGTTTTGCAGGAGTTGAAGAGGAAGTAGCCCTGAGCACTGGGCCCATGCCCATGACCCAGCTCAGCCCCTGGCATCTGCCTGCGTTCACCATGGCTGTGCTTGTGACTTTATTTGTCCCTCTCCTTTGTTCTGTCATGCCAAGTTAAGGCCAGTTAAGTAGGAGAGAGACTCCCCCAAAATAAAGGACCTTCCAGGCCAGGTGCCTCAGTTTGCAGACCCGAAGGGCAGCCCATCATTCCCTGGGCCTGTTGGAGGTCCTCACTGGATCCCCAGAATGCTGGGAGCCGGTGTGTGGGCTCAATCGTTCAGTTGCGTCGGACTCTTTGCGACCCTATGGACTAGGTCACCAGGCTCCTCTGTCCATGGGATTCTCCAGGCTAGAATACTGGAGTGGGGTTGCCATGCCCTCCTCCAGGGGATCTTCCCAACCCAGGGATCATTGGCAGGTGTGTTCTTTACCACTGCACCATCTGGGAAACTGCTGGGAGTCGGGGGCATCTGTAATTCAAAGGGCACGAGCTCACAGCAGGGCACCAGGCACCATGCAGGTTGTCTCCCTGCCTTTGCCAGGTGAGAGGTAGAGAAGCTCTCTGCCAGGGAGGCTTGGAGGCTCAGGCAGCTTGCCTGGGAGTTCTGGTTTCTTTTCCTGGCCACGTCACAGGCCCCCTCAGCCAGGGTGCCGCTGAGGCCCCAGCAGAATCAGGTAGGCCTGAGATCCTCAGGTAACAGAGCGGGGGCTGCGGGAAGCCACCTCCCTTAATCCCCCTTCAGGGTGGCCCCAGCTCCTGACACCGCACATCCTGACGGTTAATGCTTGGCTATTCAGTTTGCTCTGGAAACCTGGAAATCACCTTTGAAATTTCCCTTCTTTGTTCTCGCTGCCAAGGGTGGCCTAAGAAACTGAAGCGGGGATTTTTCCAAATTCTCGAGGCTGCCCCTGCTGGGCTCAGAGAAAGGGCTCGAGCATCCAGCTCAGGATCCTTCCTCTCCAGGCCGGGCTCTCCCCTCAAACACACTCACCCCCGAGAGAGAAACAGACACCAAGGAGGGAGGAGGTGTGGGTGATGCTCAGGCCCTCCAGAGGCCTCACTGTAACCTGAGCAGAGGTGTGCACTCTGAGGTCACCCAAGGGCGTGCAGTATCCCTCGGGACGTGTAATGGGCCCTCTGAAACTGGTTTGGAGCTGACCAAATCTTCTAAAACCAGTCCAGGACCAGTGAAAGAGCCTCCTCGAGGCCAGAAATTCACAGTGATGCTGGCTACTTCACCACTCACCCTTTCCAGATCCCTGAGCGCCTGGGAAAAGGCTGGGGGATATCCTGATGGAGGCCACTGGAAACGCAGCATCCGGGGCTGTGATGACGGATGCTTTCCTGCTTCCTTTGGTGATGGTGGAAGGGAAGGGCTTCACAGGTGGACGGCTTTGATAACCCTCCTTCAGGAGGAAGTGGAGGGAGGAAGTCCTTTTCCTCTGTCCCCACTCACTTCAGTCCCCAGGCCCCCAGATCCCTGAAGGGAGGCTGACCCAGGCTGTTTCGTTTCCCCCCTGTGGGTTGACGACAGCTCCTGACTGCCTTGGAAGTTGGCCAAGCAGTGTGGACTAGAGAACCCCACTGTGAACCCTGGGCCCTGCTCCTGGCAAAAGGCAGCCTCTGGTGAGCTGAAGTTAAAAGGAAGGGGCACCATGGCGGGTGACCAAAACATGGGGACAAGGGGGGCCTAGCTATCTAGATAAGACTCCCAGATCTGTCTCTAGGGTCAGCATGAGCTGCCAGTGGGTCCTTAGGGAACCTGGCGGCTGGGGGCGGGGGGGGGGCGGCATTTAGCACGTCTGCCTTTTCTTGGCCACAAGCAGTTAAACAAATGGGGTAAGTAAGAGGGTCTGTCAAGGCCCAAGGTGTGAATGCTGGGCCCCTTCCATATGAGTGTGGTCAGTCACTTCAGTTGCACTGAAGTACAACTTTGCACTTCAGTCCGACTCTGCATGACCCCATGGACTGTAGCCCGCCAGCTGCCTCTGTCCATCGGATTTCCCAGGCAAGAATACTGGAGTGGGTTGCCATGCCCTCCTCCAGGAGAGCTTCCTGATCCAGAGATCCAACCCGTATCTCCTGCATTGGCAGGCGGATTCTGTACCATCTGAGCCACCAGGGAAACCCTCATTTTAAAGTATGAATCACGAGCAAACAGTCATGCAGGAAACCTTATCCCCTGCCCACCCACCCACGGAAAAGGCGAGCACTGGAAAGGAACAGAATCTAGCAGGAAATGAGCAAGGTAGAAAGGGGAGCAGGCGAGGAGCATTGGAAAGGGAAGAGCTGTGTGATGAGGAACCAAGAAGCCCGCCTTGAGCTACAGAAGACATCCCTGCCAGTGAAACCAAACCCTTCAGAGACTTTCCGCTGGGGCCAGTCTTGAAGGTGGGGCCAGGAGCTCAGGTCTTGGCCTGGTAACCCTCACACCTAGAGGTGAGGAAAGACAGCAGAAAACGAAGTGTCTGTGGCCTAAATGTCAGGATATCCCATAACTTAGTGGAAAGGTGGGATCAGGAGTCTCAAAGCCTGATTTAACACTCTGACCTTGCTAGTTATCAGTGTGACTTTGGGCAGGTTATGCCTTGGTGGCTCAGAGGTTAAAGCGTCTGTCTGCCTGTAATACGGGAGACCTGGGTTCGATCCCCTGGAGAAGGAAATGGCAACCCACTCCAGTATTCTTGCCTGGAGAATCCCATGGACGGAGAATCCCATGGACAGAGAAGCCTGGTGGGCTACAGTCCATGGGGTCGCAGAGTCAGACACGACTGAGCGACTTAACTTATGCCTTCCTGCCACTTATCTATAAAATGAGAAAAGCAATGCCTACTTTGTAAAGGGTGGTCGTGAGGGCAGAGTGAAGGCGGGTTGCAAAGTCTGAAGCACAGACCCAAATATGAGGGTACCTGCCTATGGGTTTACCTGCCCTTAAATTAAGGAAGCAAGGTCTAACTGGGACAAGGGGGTCGCACATCTTCTCCCACCCTGTCAACTGGAACAGAGCCTTCCCTGCCCACCCCTGCTGATTCACTGGCTCACCCCCATCTCCAGTATCTCCAAGGCCTCAGCTTTTTTTTTTTTTTTTCTTTTTCTGGTGCAAAGGAGCTGGGAAATGCTGTGGCCAGTGCGGGAGAAGGGGCCTTTATGTATACCAGCAAAGACCCAATTGTTACTGAATCCAAACTGGGCTGCTTTTCCCAATTATCTCCACTACTCTTCTGGTCTCTACTTTTTCTGATGCCAAGTTTTAACCCAGAACAAAAGCTCCTGTCGGGACTGATTTATAATCCAGATCTGCTGACAAGGCCCTAAAGGGTCCCTCCCCTCCAGGGCTGCACCATGCTTAAAGTTACCACTCAAGCCACTGGGCCACCAGTCTCTTCACCTCTGCCCTTTGTCCCTAGCTAGGAGGTGGCATCTGTCTCCAGGTCCTAGTGGGGTGGCCTCCCTGGGGTTCCTCTGTTCACCGGCCCAGCTCAGAGGACTAACTAGCTGGCAAGGAGGACAGCCCAGCACTGCCCAGGAGGCCAGAGCTACAAGGTACTTCTAGGAGCCGCTGTGGGGCGGAGGCTCGAGTCCTCCAGCGAGGCTCCCCTCAGCCCCTTTCATCTGAACATCAGGGCTCATGTCACTTGCTATTCAGCCTTCTAGCGGCAGCAGGAGGAGTCATTTCCTGAGGGTAAGCTCAGTGCAACTGGAGTCGAGGGTGGTTTCACCCGGATCAGGACGAGGGGTCGCTGAGCGGGTCCCTTCTGGAGCCTGAGAAACAAGAGGCATAAGGTCTCCGGCGGGGGTGGGGGGGTTAGGGGGGCCGGGGGGAGGGTGTCCGTCTTCCTGGCTGGTGAGGCCCGTTCCGGTCTGATCGCAGGGGTCAGTGGGAGTTGAAGAAAGGAAACAGAATCTGGGGGCCAAAAGACCACTCTGGTGCGCCCCAAAGAGAAGCCTGGTATACTCTCCAGGAGGTGGCCCGCCCGCCTTCGTTCCAGTAACCATAGCGTGGGGAGCCTCTTAGACCCCTTCCCGAGCCGGGCTGCCCAGCTCGCACGGTTGGCTTTGGGGGACACTTCGGAAAAACCGGGTGAGTCCGACACCCGCCTTGCTAGGGCCCGATGTCCCTCCCCCGCCACACCTCCCGGCGCGGTGGCGCAGATCTCTGCTGCTGGGCGCGGGGCGGCCTGGCACCGGGAAGGGCGGGGGTCCGAGCCCCCAGGCAGGGAGCAGGGAGGCGTGCGGGTCGCAGCCCCCTCTGGGGCGGGCCTTCGCGTCACGCCCCCGGCCTCCGACGACATCCCCCACCCCGCCTGACGTCAGGGGGGAGGTGGCGGAGAGCCTCGGCAGCGGCGGAGAAAGAGCCGGCGCCCGCCGCGGTGGCGCGGGGAGCCCGAGCCCAGGGGCGCCGAGCCGAGCCGGGCCGAGGGGCGGTGGCAGAGGGGCAGCGGAGCAGGGCGGGCAGGCGCGCGCGGGCGGGCGGGCGGCGGCGCGCGGGCAGAGGCGGACCGTGGTCGGAGCCGAACGCGAGGGCGGCGCCCAGAGATTCAAGCAGCGAAGAAGAGGTGAGTGAGGCCGGGGTTGCACGGGGCCAGAGCCAAAGGGCTCTCCGGGGCCGCCGCTTTGTCCCCAGACTCGAGCAGGGGACGCTACACGCGCGGGGGACAGGGTCTGGGGGCGCAGGGAGGGGCGGCGGCGAGGACAGCTGTCCGCCCGAGCGCCTCCCTGCGCCTCCCGCGGGCTGCTTCGCGGGGGCTCGGGAGCGGGGCTAGTGGCGCCCGCAGCCCCAGCGTCCGGAGGCACGGACTGGCCAGGGGGAACGGGGCTCAGGGTGCGGCGGGTCCCTCGTACTGTCCGGTCCGCGCCCGCGATCTTTTCCAGGCCCCCGAACTGCCCCCGGCTCCCCCACCCCCGACGGAAAGTTTGGGGCGGGCTTGGACGGAGGCCGATGTTGTGAGATCGGATTTCCCTGCCGCGGCCCCCGGCCGCGCGCCCGCTCCGCTGGGGAGGCGGGCTGTCCTGGAAAGCCAGGCTCCAGAGCCGCGCCGCCCAGTCCCCGCCTGGAGCGCTCGCCCTGCAGCTGCTGGGGCGCCGTCCGCGGCCCGCCGCTCGGGGTGGGCAAGGTTGGGGTCGCGCCGCCGGGACCCGCACCCCTCTACACACCCCCACCCCCGGGGCTGCCCGTTTCCGCCGCCCTGGGAGGAGTAGTGCTGGCAGAGCCTCGGAGCGCGCTGCGGGGTCCGGCCTGGGCCTGGGGTAAGGAATCGAGAGAAGGCTGGGAGTGTGTTGGGGGGACGGGTTGGGGGGTGAACGCATCCCCGCCCCCCTTCCACCCCCCCGCCGCCCTTCCCGCGCTGGGGAACTGGGCCGACAGGGGGCGTCCGTCGGTCGGACTCCGCCACGCTCCCAGCGCCTCCGCTTTGTTTGCATTCAAATCCCCGGAGCTGGGGGAGGGGAGAATCGCGGGGAACCCAGGACGGGGTCCCAACTGGACCCTTTGCTTTGGGGTGAACAGATCTTCAGCTTCTGTGTCTCTGTGCCCTGGAGGGCCGAAGCAGTGGAAATTAATCCAGATGGCCTGCCCCGGCCGGGGTCCCGGCGCGATCCCTGAGTTGGGAAGGCTCATCAGACCCCGGGAGAGCGCAGCAGGCGCTGGCCCTGCTCCGGGCGCCCCCGCGGTTCAGGAGGAACCCCCCGACGCTCCCCACCAGGTCCTTACTTCCCCCCGCCCCCGCCTGAAAGCGCCGCAGGGAAGATCCCTGATGAGACCAGAGATCTGTCCCGCACCCTTCAGCCCGAGGGCTGATGTCTCCTAGGAGGCTGTGCGTGGAACAGGATGAAGCCCCGGTCCTTTCCACGCCCATCCCATTCCACTTCCTGCCTGCCTTCTTGGGCAACAAAGGGGCCTCGGGAAGCAGGGGGCCCCTCCAGCTCCCGGCCCCACTTCAGCCCTGTGATGTGGAACGGGGTTTTGGGCTCTGCCCGGCTATTGTCTGCGCTGGGGGAGGGGAGAGGCTGGACCGCGACCCCCGCAGGCCTGATGCACCGAGTCCTCTCTGGGGGGCTTTTCCTACCGCCTGCCCCACTTACAGGTTCATCCCCTTTGGGCTGGCTGGAGCCCAGTAGGGCCAGGTCCTGATCGCAGAGGTTATTTTAAGAAATCCTTCCAATCTGTCAGGCCGGAGTGGGGGAGGAGGGTCCTCTCTTTATTTTCTTAAACAACTTCCTGTAGAGGAGAAGTGGGGGAGGGCTGGAGGATCTTTGAGTGTCCACTCTTCCAGCTGACTCAGCTCTCCCCGTCCCCTCAGGGAGACCCCATGGTCCTTTGGAAGCTGTGGGGAAGAGGCCAGGTGTGGGAGGGGACTAGGTGGTGGCTCCCAGGGCTGGAGCTGTGCGGGGAGCCCTGGGGAGGCCTGATCAGATCTTCTGTCCTGTCAGTGCCTCCTGGCACGGCTTGTGTGGGCCCCCTTCCGGTCTGTTTTCTCTGGCTATGATTCTGACCCTTTCTTTTCCCCCAGCAGGGCAGCTGGCCTGGAGCTCAGAGCCGGGGCGTGTGCCATGGCCCCACACTGGGCCGTCTGGCTGCTGGTAGTGGAGCTGTGGGGCCTGGGCCTTGGGGCTGAGGTGTGGTGGAACCTGGTACCCCGGAAGACGGTATCTTCTGGGGGTGAGTGTCTGAAGGCTGGGGAGCAGAAGGCCAGGAGGGACTGCTGGGGGAGGAGGGGTGCTGAGGAATTGCCTTCTGGAACGTCTGGCTTTATTCTGCAGTTGGGCTCAAGGCTCTCATGTGCGTGACACAGCTTTCTAAGAAATGTGAGTGAGTGGCTCCAGGAACCCAGAACTGGTCGTCCAGGCCAGGATCTGGGGTGGCCCTCCTTACGCTTAGGACCTGGCTGCCCTGTTATCCCAGAGTGATCATTCTGTGCCTCTCTCCCCACATCTCACTTCTGGAATTATCCCTAGCACTGAGAGCCTAAAGAGAGAAACCTGAGCCAAGATAAGCACGAAGCAAAGGGTGTTACCACCCACTCCCAAGTCTTCAAGCCCTGTGCCCCCAGGAGCCCCCTTAGAAACCCTGATATGAGAGAGTCCCCCTTCTGCTGACCTGATACTCGTGCCATCTGATGGCCCTGGGTGGGGTGTGTGTGTGTGCACATGCTCCTGTGGGGGACGGGGTCAGTGGCCTGACAGCCCTTCTGTGCACACACACCTGTATGCAGAGGTGATGTCAGGTGTTTGTATCATCCCTGCGCTCTGGGGACCTGGGATGAGCTCACCTCCCACAGGCTCCTCTGTGCTAGCGAAGCCCTCCCTTGCTGGTCTGTGTCTGGGCCCATCGTTGGCTCCAGACACTAAGGGTGGTTTAGGGGGACCCTGAGGACAGTCCAGCAGCTCTTTTGGGGGTTGACATGGGAATCCTGTGGCTACATGAATGTCATGGCACCCTGCTCAACGGATGGCAACAGGTCTCCCCAGCCCCAGGCTGCAGCACTATCTCTGATCCCCAGCCTCTGGTTTACCCTGCCCTCCCTGCCCTGGTCTCCACATTCCATGGCCTGCTCTGCTTGTACCCCTAGCAGCCTGCATTTGGGACCCACTGGAGGGAAGGGTTCTCTGAGACAAGGAACGCTCGTAACTTCCGTCTATCCTGCCCAGCTGGATCAGGGGCCAGGGCAAGGCTGGACCCTGGTGGGGGCAGTGGGCAACAGAGCAGAGAAGGACGCAGCAGCGGAGGAAGCGGGGGCGGGATGGGGAGGTGGCTACTGACCCTGAGAGTGAGAGCCACCAGTCTGATGGTTTCCTCTGGCCGGAAGCTGTGGCTGAGATATCCTTCCTTCCTTCCTCCTCTCCAGCCCAGATTTGCCTCCCTGGGTGGGGAAAGCCAGGGAGGCTTGGGTGGAGCTGTCAGAGTCAAAAGCCTATTCAGAAAATGCCCTTTATTGCTGGTCAGAGGAGCTTGGCTGGCATCTGCTTGTGGGATGCTGGCTCTAATGTGCAGTGACCACTGCATAGAGGAGGGCTAATTCTGGGGGAGAGGGGATGCCTGGAGTCCCGGGAAGGTCCACTCACCCCAGCCCTGGTCACTCCGGCCTTGTCCCTGCAGAGCTAGCCACAGTGGTGCGGCGCTTCTCCCAGACGGGCATCCAGGACTTCCTGACGCTGACCCTAACCGAGCAGACGGGGCTCCTGTACGTTGGGGCCCGGGAGGCCCTGTTTGCTTTCAGCGTGGAGGCTCTGGAGCTGCAGGGAGTGGTGAGAGGTGGGGGAGCGGGAGGCACACAGGGGTGAGAGAGGAAGGGCCTGGGGGCTTCGCTTGGACAGGCTGTCCCCTGGGCTTGGCCGCCCCCGCCCCATCCTCCCTGGTGAGCATGTCGCTTCGCCCGCAAGTCTGCAGCACTCGCTGGGACCGCTGCGCTGGGGGAGCGGGGGCCCTGGTCCTCTCTGGAATAAGTTCCCAGAGAGTGGGGACAGTGTCTTCCCACTCGGAGTCCCCATGTTGCTGCCACGAGCCGTGCTGATGACACATGCTTGGTGTGTACCTGCAGCGATGCTGACGTGTTCCCTCCCTGTCCTCAGATCTCATGGGAGGCCCCAGTGGAGAAGAAGGCTGAGTGTATCCAGAAAGGGAAGAGTAACCAGGTCAGCTCTCTGGGACCTGCTGGCGGGCGGGGGGTGCATGCTACACGCTCTTTCTGCTCTGTCCCAGTGCTGGTCTGGGTCCCGGGGTCCCTGTGTTCCAGGCACTCAGACTAACAGATGCCTCTCTGTCCCCAGACGGAGTGTTTCAACTTCATCCGCTTCCTGCAGCCATATAACACATCCCACCTGTACGTGTGCGGTACCTACGCCTTCCAGCCCAAGTGCGCCTACATCGTGAGTGCTGCTCCCCTCCCCCAGCCCCCAGGCCTGTCCCTGTTGCATTCTCATGGCCTTGTCCCCACCCCCAGGACATGCTCACCTTCACCCTGGAGCGGAGCGAGTTTGAGGATGGCAAGGGCAAGTGCCCCTATGACCCGGCCAAGGGCCACACCGGCCTCCTTGTGGGTGAGTGGCTGTCCCATTGCAGGTTGGGGGTCCCCAGGACTTGTTCCCACTCTGGGACCATGTGGCCTGAGTGTCTGCTCCTCGCTTCTACATGGGCTGACCCCGTGTCTCCTGTAGACGGTGAGCTGTACTCGGCCACGCTCAACAATTTCCTGGGCACGGAACCAGTCATCCTGCGGAACATGGGGCCCCATCATGCCATGAAGACTGAGTACCTGGCCTTCTGGCTCAACGGTGAGCCCTGAGAAGCCAGCTGGGTGTGGGAGGCACCTGGAGGGCCCGATGTCTGGGCTGACACACCTCCCCTTCCCCCCAGAACCTCATTTTGTGGGCTCCGCCTACGTCCCAGAGAGTGTGGGCAGCTACACGGGGGACGACGACAAGGTGTACTTCTTCTTCAGCGAGCGCGCTGTAGAGTACGACTGCTATGCCGAGCAGGTGGTGGCCCGCGTGGCCCGCGTCTGCAAGGTACAGGCCGCCAAGGCGGGCAGCCCTGGGTGCCCGGCAGCCCGGCAGGGCTGACCGGCCGCGGTGTCCCCTGCCATTTGCCAGGGCGACGTGGGGGGCGCGCGGACACTGCAGAGGAAGTGGACCACGTTTCTGAAGGCACGGCTGGTGTGCTCTGCGCCCGACTGGCAGCTCTACTTCAACCGGCTGCAGGCGCTGCACACGCTGCAGGACGCCTCCTGGCACAACACCACCTTCTTCGGGGTTTTTCGGGCGCGGTGGTGAGTTGGCCAGGAGCCCTCGGGGGTGGGGAGGAGCGGGTCTGTGGGTTAGGGATGGTTGATGGGGCAGGCCTCTCGGGAGGTCCTGGGGGTCAGGGAGGACGCTGGGCCCCTGCCCCTTTCACCACCCCTCCACGAGAGGCGCCCCCAGTGGCACTTTGAGCTGCCACCACCTCACGCGAGTGGCTGTGGCCTCCTTGTGCTTGGGCCCTCCCTTTCCGCTGCACGCCCTGCGCTGTGGGCACCCCAGCTCTGAGCCTTGGGGTCCCTCCGTTGCTCTGACAGGGGCGACATGGACCTGTCAGCAGTCTGCGAGTACCAGTTGGAGGAAATCCAGAAGGTGTTTGAGGGGCCCTACAAGGAGTACCACGAGCAGGCCCAGAAGTGGGGCCGCTACACTGACCCTGTCCCTAGCCCGCGGCCCGGCTCGGTGAGTTGTCCCAGGCGGGGACGCGTGCACGTTCTCTGCTCTGGTGCCTTGCCCTCTGGGCTGACAGCTGCCCCCCAAACCCTGCCCACCCCCCAGTGCATCAACAACTGGCACCGGCGCCACGGCTACACCAGTTCCCTGGAGCTGCCCGACAACATCCTCAACTTCATCAAGAAGCACCCACTGATGGAGGAGCAGGTGAGGCCTCGATGGGGCCGCCCCCTGCTGGTGAAGAAGAATGCCAACCTCACCCACCTGGTGGCGGACCGGGTCACGGGGCTTGATGGGGCCACCTACACGGTGCTGTTCATCGGCACAGGTGGGTACAGATGTGGCAGCTTGGGGCTAGGCAAAGGCCTGTGTGCCCGAGGCAGGGAGATCCAGAGACAGCCCCACCCCAGGACCCTCCTGCCCTTTTCTTGACACCTGTTCCCCCCGACCCCTACAGGAGACGGCTGGCTGCTCAAGGCCGTGAGCCTGGGCCCCTGGGTTCACCTGATTGAGGAGCTGCAGCTATTTGACCAGGAGCCTGTGGAGAGCCTGGTCCTGTCCCGGAGCAAGGTAACCATCAGGCCCCACCCACCGTGTCCCCGCATGGCCCCCCGTGGTGTTCTCGGCCAGTCCAGGGGCAGGGAGATGCCCGAGAGGGGAGCGAGAACGCTCGCGGAATCTGCACTCTGCGGGTGCCCTATCTTCGATACAGCCCTGTCCTGACAGCGCTTGGCAGCTGTTTTCAGGCCCCTCGGGGGGCTGTGCCGCCGCCCGCCCGGCCTCATGCCACTCTGGCTCCTGACGCCTGGCCTCATGCCACTCTGGCTCCTGACGCCCGCGATGCCTCCTTGCCTGCCATCCCCGCCCCTGGAGTAGTCAGCAGTTCCCTGAAGTGCTGCTCGAAGCTTCCCTTCCCCAGCGCCTCTCGTCCCTTCCCAGCCTCTCTCGTCCCTTCCCCAGCGCCTCTCGTCCCTTCCCCAGCGCTTCTCTTCCTGCGTGTCTGTGGCACTTCCACAGGCTTGGCTTTTCCCAACTCTGGAGGCTCAGGTTGTTCCCCAGAACGTGGACTCATGGCAGAAAGAAAGCCTGTAGTTGCAGAAACACACAGATTGGCTATCTCCATTGAAACAGAGGAAAATGCCTTATGCTTTGCTGGTGCTATTGTGAGGCTGACGGGATCTGCGGAAACTGAACTTCCTGCGCTATTTATACTATTCTGGAGCCGTGTGTGTGTGTGTGTGTGTGTGTGTGTGTGTGTATGAGAGAGAGACAGTGTATGTGAGAGTGAGTGTGTGTAAGAGTATGTGTGTGTGCATGTGGGGGGGACTGTGTGTGTGAGTGGGTGTATGTGTGTGTGAGAGTGTGTACGTGTGTGTGAGTGAGCAGGCACAAGGATACTTCTCAGCCTCACAGGTCTGCTGTTCCTTTCTAACAAGGTCACGGCTGTAAGGGGCTTAGGATTGCTCCTGGCTTATAGTAAGTCCTCCATGCCTTCCCAGCCCTCAGATTTCCCGCTTTGGGAGACGTGAGCACAGCCCACTTCCTGCTTCGGGCCCCGGCGCCCTGGCAGTCATCCGAGCCCCCGCCCGGGCCGCGTCCGGACCTGGCTCAGTCTCCCTCCTGTGCTTCTCTGGCAGAAGCTGCTCTTCGCGGGCTCCCGCTCCCAGCTGGTACAGCTGCCCCCAGCCGACTGCATGAAGTACCGCTCCTGTGCCGACTGTGTGCTCGCCCGGGACCCCTACTGTGCCTGGAACGCCAACAGCAGCCGCTGCGTGGCCGTGGGCGGTCACTCCGGGTGAGGGGGGCTTCTGCATGTGCAGGGACCAGCGGGGAGGGGAGGGGACGGGGGGCTGGAGCCGGGACGCTGACGGATCCCTCTCCTGGCACCAGCTCCCTGCTGATCCAGCACGTGGCGGTCTCGGATACCTCGAGCATCTGTAATTTCCGGGGCAGTAAGAAAGGTGAGCTGTTGCCTTAGTCCTCCTTCGAGGGTGTACGGGCCTCGGGGGACCAGAACCGGGATGTCATTGTCCCCACTCGGCCTGGGCGTCTTGCACCCCACCGACTCTCCTTTTCTCTGCCACTACAGTCAGGCTTACGCCCAAAAACATCACAGTGGTGGCGGGCACAGATCTGGTGCTGCCCTGCCGTCTCTCCTCCAACCTCGCCCACGCCCGCTGGACCTTCGGGGGCCGCGACCTGCCCGCGGAGCAGCCCGGCTCCTTCCTCTATGATGCCCGGCTGCAGGCCCTGGTGGTGATGGCTGCCCAACCCCGCCACGCCGGTGCCTACCACTGCTTCTCGGAGGAGCAGGGGGCCCGGCTGGCTGCTGAAGGCTACCTCGTGGCGGTGGTGGCTGGCCCGTCAGTGACGCTGGAGGCCCGGGCCCCGCTGGAGAACCTGGGGCTGGTGTGGCTGGCTGTGGTGGCCCTGGGCGCCGTGTGCCTGGTGCTGCTGCTGCTGGTTCTGTCCCTGCGCCGGCGGCTGCGGGAGGAGCTGGAGAAAGGTGCCAAGGCGGCCGAGAGGACCCTGGTGTACCCGCTGGAGCTACCCAAGGAGCCCAGCAGCGCCCCCTTCCGGCCCGGCCCCGAGCCGGACGAGAAGCTCTGGGACCCTGTGGGCTACTACTGCTCCGACGGCTCCCTCAAGATCGTGCCTGGCCACGCCCGGTGCCAGCCCGGCGGCGGGCCCCCCTCTCCGCCGCCCGGCATCCCCGGCCAGCCCCTGCCTTCTCCGACACGGCTCCATCTGGGAGGTGGCCGGAGCTCCAACGCCAACGGCTACGTGCGTCTCCAGCTGGGAGGGGAGGACCGCGGCGGCCTCGGGCATCCTCTGCCCGAGCTCGCCGACGAACTGAGGCGTAAACTGCAGCAGCGCCAGCCGCTGCCGGACTCCAACCCCGAGGAGTCCTCAGTATGAGGGGGCCCCTCGGGCGGCGGCCGAGGAGGCACGGCTCCCTACGTTTTTGCACAGGCACCAGCTACCTCAGGGACATGGCATGGGCAACCGCTCTGCCCGGGACCGCCCGGCCATGAGGACCTGCTCTGCCAGCACGGGCACTGCCACTTGGTGTGGCTTACCAGGGCACCAGCCTTGCAGAGGGCACCTTCCTCCCCTGCGAGAGGCTGTGGATCACAGACGCGTGGGACCCCAACAGCCAAAACCTTTCAAGGCAGAAGTTGCAGATGTGGGTGTGTTTGTGTACATATGTGTGTGAATGCGGATGTGTGCACATACGTATGTGCGTGCGTGCGTGCACGTGTGTGTGTGTGTGTGTGATGCCGTCTTCCTGTTTCTGTCTAGTCTTCCCTTGGCCTGGGGTCCTCCTGGTGGGTCATTGGAGCTATGAAGGGGAAGGGGTCGTATCACTTTGCCTCTCCTGCCCCCACCTGTCCCCAGTAGGGGGCAGCCGTGTACATATGGGGGTGGGCTGGGCAGGGTGCTGTGCCCCTTTGGGGGAATCAGGGCTCTGGGGTGGGGCCTGGTCCTGCTCCCAGGGCTATGAATGTTTTCAGGGTGGGGGGGAGGGAGATGCAGCCTCCTGTGTGTTTGGGGGGAAGGGTTGGGAGGGGCCTCCCACTTGGCCCTGGGGGTCCAGGGGTTTTTAACCTTGCCCCCCCCGGCCGGGCCTGGGAAAGGTTGTGTGGGGGGGAGGGGGGGAGGCGAGAGGGGTGGGCATGCTGTGGATCTGGCATATCCTCTCCTAGCCCTAGGAGGAGGGCTCCCAGCAGTGTAACTTATTGTGTCCCCGCGTATTTATTTGTTGTAAATATTTGAGTATTTTTATATTGACAAATAAAATGGAGAAAATGAAACTGTTCCTGTCGTGGAGATAAGACGCTTGGGCTGAAACCTTCTGGGTGCCAAGAGGGAGGCTCCCTGTGGGCTGAGTGGGGCTGGACCAGCCCCCCTCCTGCTTGTGCCCCTCTCTAGAGAGGGGTCCAGAGGCCAGGCTCCAGTGTTTTCCCACAGTGGTGGGTTGGGCTGGGAACCAGACCAGGGCCACAGCCTCTGGGGAGCCAACCATGGCTTCTGGCCAAAGGGAGAAGTCGGGGCTTGGGGAATAGCAGCAGTAGAAGGGGAGGGGCCTGGCTTCCCAGTACTCTGGGAAGGGGAAATGGGAGTGGGGGCCGTGGAGAGGAACTTCCTAGAAGCAGCTTAAACTTGTGCGGACTGGCTCCTGTGAGGATGGGGCTCCCCACCACTTTAAGGGAAGAATGATTACTTTCAGCCTTTACCTCCAGGAATGTTAGTCTTGAATGCTTCAGATAACCATGCAATACGAAACTGCCCCCACTGCCACCGGTAGGCACCAACCCCCTTTGCTTTAGGAAGGAGCCTGTCCAGGGCCAAGATATTTTTAAGAAAACCAGGACCTAGCCTGGCTTCTATAATTCACGCCCACACACAGGCAGTGGAAATGAAGAGTCCTCTGTACCCTTGACCAGTCTAGGGGACCTGCTGCGGCTGGAACAAGCTCCTGCTGTAACAGAGGCCTGGCACCTGCTGATTTGAGCAGCTAGCTTCCTGCATGGTCAGTAACCCACAGCGAAGGAAGTTCATTCAGTAAATTAGGTGCCCACTGGGGGGTGACAGTTCCAGTTTCTTTTCTCTACCCCCACCCCCCACCCCAGGCCCCTGCCCTACCCTGGGCCTACTTGCAGGTGGTTTCAGGAGCCAATACAAATTGTGACCATCTGCCTCCCATGGCGTTTCAAGAAGTGGGCAGCAGGGACAAGAGGAAGGAGGGGGTCTTGGCCTTTCAACTGGTCAGCGCGCGGCCGTGGGGACCCATCAACCTGAGTCCGAGATGGTGGGGGAAAGAGGTGGGGAAGGGCCTTGGGGCCCGCCTGGTGACCCCCGACCCTGGGGATGCCGGTGGGACCAGGAGAACCTGGAGGGGCCACATACAAGGCCGGCTGCCCTCCCCAAGAGTCGGTTCTGGGTCTCAGCGGGCGCGCCCGGGCCTCCGCTTAGCCTGGGACGCCCTCTCGTGGCCGCTTCGGGCCGGCGCGGCTCAGCGCCGCAGGTCCCTCCCTGCCGTCGCGATTGGCTCGCGGGCCCAGACTCAGACGCTTGATTGGTCGGCCCCGTGGCTCGTGCGGACGCCGAATGGTCAGACCGGGCGGTGCGCTGCGGCCGCGCCCACGCCGGCAGCCGGTGGGCGGGCGCGGAGAGCGACATGGCGGCGCCGCGGCCCTGCGCGGACGGCCGCTGCTGCTGCCACCCGAGCGCGGCGCCTGGCGTGCAGCAGACGCTGGACGAGATGGACTTCGAGAGGGGTGAGGGGCGCGCGGCTCTGCCGGCCCGGCGCCTTCCGGCGTCCGCAGGCCCCCGGGGCCAAGGGGGTGGCCGTGAACCGGGATCCCTGGAGGGAAGCTGCCGGGGTGGGGATGGGAGCGGGTCTGGTCGGAGCGCGGGCCGGCTGAGAGCCCGCCGGGGACCTGGCGCGAGCTTGGCAGTAGAAACGCCGGCTCGTCTGCAGGTCGGGAAACAGGCATTGGCTTCGGTAACTTTCCCCGGTGGTGAGGCGGGATCCGACTCCCCACCTGGTGCGACCCCGGGACCCGCTCCGGGGTTTGAGAGGGACCGGGCGGTAGAGTCTGCTTCCAGGGTACTGCACCCACCCCGAGGGTATGGAGCTTCAGACCAGGGGCCTGCGCTGTTCCGGGCTGTTTGTCGGGCACTGCAGGTGTCATCCTTACATGTGGTCAAGTGGGGTAAATGCTTTGCCCCATACTATCCATGGTGCCCGCAGCTGTGTGCACAGAGCCTTGCTCTGTCTGGTTCCCCAGCACCCACACGGCCTGCCACCTTTGCCCCCGACTCTGCTCAGGCCTTCCAGCCAGTCCCTGAGATGTGTGTAGGGTTCCGAGGACACTGAGGATTCCACAAATTAGATGCCTGCTTACCACTTTGCCTGTGGTTTTCACTTTGGGCTGACACCTGACAGCGTTTGCTTGTGACTGTGTATTCAAACATCTTAAATAGTACTTTATCCAACACTGGTGTGTTTGAAGTGGGGAAGAAGGCGAGTTATGTCTGGCTAGTCTCCTGTCCTGGTTAGACAAGCCCCTGGTCTGTCTGGCTCCAGCACCCCTCAGTGCACAGCTCAGAGGAGGTGCTCGGGTCACATTTGCTGAGCAGACGAATTCCCATTTGGTAGATGAGAAGACTGAGGCCGAGAGGTAAAGGAAGTGCCACACGCCCCCAGTCCGTGAACATGATTCAGTTCTTGGGTTGTGCCTCTGCAGGAATCTGGTCGGCAGCCCTGAACGGAGACCTGGGCCGAGTGAAGTATTTAATCCAAAAGGCAGCGGACCCCAGCCAGCCTGACTCCGCAGGCTACACTGCTCTCGTGAGTTGGGAGGAGCCTCAGCTCTGGGTTCCTGCTCTCTGGGCAGGGTGATGTTTGCCGTTTCCCTTCTCCCACTCTTTCTTCTCTCTCAGCAGGGCTTCTGTTTAAGCATCTTATGAACCTGGGTTTTTTTTAATTAGCCGAGGTGCTTTTCACTGATTATTTAACATCATTTTCATAACAGTAAAGAATCCACCTGCCAAGGCAGGAGACATGAGAGACCTGTGTTCCATCCCTGGGTTGAGAAGATCCCCTGGAGAAGGGAATGGCAACCCACTCCAGTATCCTTGCCTAGAAAATCCCGTGGATAGAGGAGCCTCTTGGGTTACAGTCCATAGGGTCGCAAAGAGTCAGACACAACTGAGCGACTAACACTTTCACTTTTCACTTTCATAATGATACTGTGAGATAGGATTGGTAATTATTGAGACTTCCCCGGCAGTCCAGTGGTTAAGATTTCACCTTCCCATGCAGGAGCACGGGTTCTACCCCTGGTTGGGGAACCAAAATCCCACATTCCTGGGGACTGCTGAGCCCGAGTGCCGCAAGGAAAGATCCCGCATGCCGCGACTAAGACCTGACCTGACACACCCCAAAATAAATAAATATATTTTTAAAAAGGAGCGGTTATCATTCCCACTTTGCAGTGGCTGAGCCTGAAGCTAGGCGTGCAGGCTCGCCCTGGCCACCCAGCTGCCAGAGGGGGCTCCAGCCGGTGCTGCACGCCTCACCCAGGGTTCTGCCTCCTGACCCCGGCTCTGTTCACTGCAGCACTACGCCAGCCGCAATGGGCACTACGCCGTGTGCCAGTTCCTGCTGGAGAGTGGGGCCAAGTGTGATGCCCAGACCCACGGGGGAGCCACCGCCCTGCACCGCGCCAGCTACTGCGGGCACACGGACATTGCCCGGCTCCTGCTCTCGCACGGCTCCAACCCCAGGCTGGTGGACGCCGACGGCATGACCAGTCTGCACAAGGTGCGTCGCCTCTCAGAGAAGTTTCACAGGCTGCAAGAACTTCCTGTCTCTTGTCATTATAAAACCTAGAACGTGGGAATTCTCTGGCTGTCCAGGGTTTAGGACATGGCATTCTCACTGCTTGGGCCTGGGTTCCATCCCTGGTCAGAGAACTAAGACCTCAAAGGCCACATGGCATAGCCAAAAATGAAAAAGGTACAGCATGTTCATGGTGGAAAACATGGGGATAACAGAAAAGCGTAAAGTAGAAAATCGGAATCATTTGTAATCTCAGTGCTCACCGATCATCACTTTAGGATTAACATATAATTTTCCAGCAGGTTTCCTGTGCATGTAAATTAGTACAAAACATAAGGGGCCATTTTCTTTCTCTTGGCGATGCATCCTCAATGCTTTTTTCACGTAGTTTTCTGAAACTTGTACCTGCCTCTGCCTATCCTAGTCCACTTTCCACACTGTGACCAGAGTAATCATTTAATTAAAAGTTTTCTGCCTAGAAACACGTACCCACAGTGAAAGCTTGAAGAGTACAGAATACCTGCTCTGGACACAGATTCGCTCCTGGCAGCTCAGTCTTCTGGGTCACTTTATTGACTGGGGGATTTCTGCAGAAATTAACACCTGTGGCTGGTGATTTTTCTTTCACCAACACTTTGCAAGTTATTGGGCTTTCCAGGTGGTGCAGTGGTCAAGAATTCATCTGCCAAGGCAAGAGATGTGGGTTTGGTCCTGGGTCGGGAAGACTCCCCTGGAGGAGAAAATGACAACCCACGTCAGTATTCTTGCCGGAGGAGCCTGGCGGCCCACAGTCCATGGGGTTGCGCAGAGTCAGATGTGACTGAGCGCACACACTGTGGGTTATTACATTCAGCGGTTACCACCAGACACGCCTGTAAAGTCTTCTCATTTTTGTGAAACGTTGTCTTCGGTCCGCTCTGCTGTCAAAGCAGAGGAGCATTCTCTCTTTTTGTTGGTCTAATATTCGTATCGTCTGAATCAGGACTCTATTCTGGAGAGCCAGCATCTTCTTAGACACTAGCATATGTGTTACTTGGAGGACTGGAGAAAGTATCTTCATAAAATTCACCAAAAAATTCTTCACTCAAAATTTCTCGATGCATCATTTTTGAAAATTTTACATTTATAATATATACAGCATTGGGACAGGAACCTAATGGAGCAAAATGTGAATGATGACGACGATTACGTTACATAATGAACCCTGGTCAGTTTTAAACCCCAGCAGCGCACAGTGAGTTAACTGTATCACTGTCTGAAAATGTATTGATAGGTCTCCGGTCAGTCATGTGTTAGGGCATCCCCTTTTGCCTATTTCTTGTTCATCTTTGAAAGGCAGTTGATGCGTCCGTGAGGCCTGTGCGTATAATCTGGTCCTCTCTTAGCCCACTTGATCTTCTCCCAGAGCCTTGGTTTAAAGCGCGGTTCGGACCACACCATGCCTTAGAGTCCTCTGGAGGCTTGCTTCTACTAAGTCCTTAAGCTGGTTAACAGGCCTTCGGGGGGGCCCCTGCCTACCTGGCAGCTTGTCCTGAGCTCCTTCCCGGCCCCTTGCCTGTTACACTCAGACCCTGCTAGTTGTCTTCAGCTTCTTTCTTTTTAAGTAGTTGTGTTTATTCTGTCATTTTTGGCTGGCTCTGTGGGCTTTTCTCTAGTTGCAGCAAGCAGGAGCTCCTCTTCGTTGTAGTGAGCGGGCTTCTCATGCAGCGGCCTCTCTAGCTCTGGAAGACAGGCTGTAGAGATGTAGGCCTCAGTGGCTGCAGTCCCCAGCTCTGCACCACAGGTCCGGTCGTGTGGTCCACGGGCTTAGCTGCTCCTCGGTGTCTGGGGTCTTCCCAGGTGAACCCGCGTCTCCTGCGTTGGCAGCAGGTTGTTTACCACTCAGCCACCAGGGAAGCCCCCATCGCCCGTCTCTTGAACCCACTTCTGCATCCCTTGCAGGCCACAGGCAGTGGCTCCTGCTGTCCGGAGGCCTCTCCTCTCCCCTTGCCCTCTGGCTTGTGTCTGTTCTTCTTTCTGGACCATCACACGCTCAGAGAGCCTTCCTCTTCCTCGCGGAGGGCAGCTCCCCCACCTGGACGCCCAGAGCACCCTGCACTTGACTCCTGCCTCTCTTCCCTCTTGGAGCCCCCTCTCCGTGATCTCTGCCTCTCTCACTGGGGCGGCTGGAGTTGGCCTTGTTTCTTCTTGCAGCCGGAGCACCAGGCTCAGATGCCGAGAGAGCAGCTGGGGGCCCTCTTGTGTGGAGACCCTTACCGGTTGGAGAGGTAGATTGCTCATTTCCCAGTGGTCTGAACCAGTGTTGCTCGAGTGCTTTGCCACCACAACGCCCATGATGAGTGTTGACAGGCAGGACACTGCCGGGACGGACCCAGCTGCTTTCACCCACGGCTTGCAGCATTCTGAGAAATTCAGAGAGCAAGTATGTGTGAGGACTCTGAATCACCCGGCCCTTGCTTCCAGCCTCCCTCCCTCCTGCAAACGTTGGTACCTTGTTTTTTTGTTTTTTTGCTAAAAATTATTTGGAATTCTCACAACTGCTCATAATTGAAGCAATAATATTCAGAACCCCGGGTCTGTCCTCATCAAAATATTTATGCCTAGTAAAGATTTAGATTCAAATTTGAGATGGTGTTGGGTACTAATATTTGATATCCTTCAGGAGCCCTTGTCTGTTGGAAGAAATGGGGAATAGAGTGATATAGCTATTGAGAGCTCGAACCTTGGGGTCAGACAGACCTGACTTAGAATTCCCCAGGCTGCTACACTAGCTCTGTGAGAGGAGCTCAATCAAAAGCTGAACCCCACTGTGCCCCGCTCTTTCTTGCTCTACGTCTGAGGCTCTTGGACAAGTTACTCAATTTTTATAAGCCTCAGTTTCTTCATCTATAAAATAGAAACAATAGTATTTCTTACCTCTGATGGTTATTGGAAACGTTGAATAAGATAACCTGTGTAAGTCACCTAACTCTGTTCTTTTTTGGAGGATGTGAGTTAGAATTGACATCCAAACTGTTTTTCTCAGAGGGAAGAGGAGAAACCTGGGTGGTAGACCTGTTTCTCTCTGCTCATCTGAAAGTTCCCAGGACAAGGGCCATGTCCGATGTGGCTTGTGTCCATGGTGCCCCCTCTAGACAAAGCCCAAGGTTCTATACTTGCTCTTTTGGGGTGGGCTTTCTAGTTGTAGCGAGTGGAGGCTACTCTCTAGCTGCAGTGCACAGGCTTCTCGTTGCAGAGCCCAGCTCTAGGGATGTGGACTCAGTTGTCCTGTGGAATGTGGGATCTTCCTGGGCCAGGGATTAAGCCTGTGTCCCCTGCATTGGCAGGCAGATTCTCAACCACTGGACCACTGAGGCTGTGGTCCGCTGTACTTGTTTTTTCCCCCTTCTTTGGCCGCACCTGGTGGCATGTAGGATCTTAGTTCCTTGCCAGATCCCTGTGGCACATGGAATTTTTCTGGACCAGGGGTTGAAGCTGCACCCTCTGCCGTGTAAGTGCAGAGTCTTAAGCACTGGATGGCCAGGGACGTCCTCTGAACTTGTCGTTACTGTTCAGGCTTGAGCAAAGAAGCATGGCCCCTGAGTAAAGGGCACAGCAGGGAAAGCTCAAGCTGACTGCCCGCGCGGCACCAGGGCACCCCACCGCCCTACACACACCATCACTGGCAGGAGTCAAGGGAAATCGGCTCAGCCAGCCAGCAAGACCTATTGTAGGACCTAAAGAGCCCCAGACGCAGAGCAAGAAAGAGCGGGGCGCAGTGGGGTCCAGCTTTTGATTGGGCTCCTCTCCCCGCAGGCTGCCGAGAAGGGCCACATGGACATCTGCTCCCTCCTGCTGCAGCACAGCCCAGCCCTGAAGGCTGTGCGGGACCGGAAGGCCCGGCTCGCCTGCGACCTGCTGCCCGGCAACAGTGACTTGCGGGACCTGCTGGCCAGCTGAGGCTCCGCCTCCTGTCTCAGTAGCGCTCGGAGGACTCGGACAGCTCTCCCAGCCCCCACCTGGACAGCACCCAAGCCGCAGGGCGAGAGCCCGAGGCCGAAGGACCGGCAGAGCCTCATTCTGGCCCCTCAAAGGGAGGGAATTCAGATTGCGGGGGCTGCCAGAGTTGCTGCCTGGACAGATGATCGTATTCTAAACTAGCTCATGTGGAAACATCTATCCATTTAGAAAAAATAAAGTTATAGCCTTAGCTCATCCCCTGCACAAAAATAAATTTGGAGTTAAGACCCAAATCTGAAAATATAAAACTGCGTAAGCATGGTGAGAAGCAGCTATGGATTACGTGACAAGTGAAAAGCTGCTTTCTAGCCAGGTGACCTTGGTACAAGTCACTGTACCCATTGTGTCCCGTGGCCCCATCTCTCAGGTAGGAGTGACTGTGGTGGGGTCCCTGTGGGCATGAGACGAGTGAAGATCTGAGGAGCACTGAGGGGGCGCCCAGAGCCTTGCAGACATCATTTGAGCTCCCACCTCCTGAAAACCTGACCCACACCTGCATCTATACCATAAGTTCATTCATGTTAACTGTCTGAGAGACTACTGTTGCTGCTGCTGCTAAGTCGCTTCAGTTGTGTCCGACTCTGTGTGACCCCATAGACAGCAGCCCATCAGGCTCTGTCGTCCGTGGGATTCTCCAGGCACGAACACTGGAGTGGGTTGCCATTTCCTTCTCCAATTCAGGAAAGTGAAAAGTGAAAGTGAAGTCGCTCAGTTGTGTCTGACTCTTCGCGATCCCATGGACTGCAGCCCACCAGGCTGCTCCGTCCATGGGACCCTCCAGGCGAGAGTGCTGGAGTGGGTGCCATCGCCTTCTCCGTCTGAGGCTACAGGTGCTATTGCTTTTTGTTGCATTCATTGCTAATTACTAGTGAGGTGGAATGTCTTCTGTGACCTTGTTCAAATTTAAATTTTTCAATTTCTAAAATTTTTTCCTTGATTCATAGGAGTCATTTATGTATTTTGGATATTGATCCTTTGTTTTGTTTATATATCCATATATATCTTTTTCATGCTGTCTTTTAACTGTGTTTGTTACCTGTTTATGAAAATTGGTACAGTGGATGGCAGTTTGGCAATATCTACTAAAATTTAAGTGAGCAAGACCAATACTTCTAATTTCTCTGTAGCTCCCTAGAAAAATATCCATGTATACAAAGTTATTTTGTGTGTGGTGTTTGTGTGTGTGTGTGTGGGTGTGTGTGTGTGTGTGTGGTGTGTGGGTGTGTGTGTGTGTGTGATATCTTCGTTCTCGCACCCAGGATGGAAACTGCATACCCTGCATTGGAAGCACCGAGTCTTAACCGCAAGTCCCCAAAGATGTTTATTTACAGATGCATTTACGAAGATGTGCACAGGAGCATGGGATGAAATGTTAAAAAAAAGTAGAGCTAAACCCAGTGCTCCCAACAGGGGAACAAGTAAGACTCCGGCCTTGGAGCCACATGGGCAGAGATGAGGTTCCCGCCCGTGAGTGCAGCCTGTGCTGACGTGGAGAGAGTGCTGAGTTGTGGCCACATAGGAACACAAATACACACACACACACTCAGGAGGAGTGTCAGGAGGAGCTGTGTGAGATTGCACCCACGGTTTCCCCAGGCAGGGGTCCTGAGCTTGATTTGCTATGTGTGGACTTAGGTAATTTTTTTCTTTGATAAAGTAATACCAACAATAAATTAACACTAGTTAGCTCCATGTGAGTACCAACAGTCTTCCACTGAGCATTTCAGATGCAGCGTCGATACCCTCGCCCTGGGATGTTGCAGGAGAGGAGTCGTGGTGTCCGTGGCAGGCAGTGGAGTCTGCTTATTTTTGTCGGTTTCACCTCACTCTCCTCCAGGTAACTCTTCCCTTCCTCAGGACCACAGGCCAAAAATCACCTTTGAGAAAAACACCCTGGGCTGTAAGCACAGAAGAATTGCTCTAAAAAGCCCTGGGCTCCCCAGGTCTGGGAGCTCAGAAGCTGTGGTTGGGCCCTCAGCGGCCCTGGGCCCACAGCTCTCCCTCCCCCACGCCCGTCCTGCTCAACTCTGCTCATGTGGCTTCAAGGCCGGAGTCTTACTCACCAGCTATCAGGTTTCCTTTCAAAGGTCAAGGCAGAAATTCAAGGCACAGCTGGGTGGAAGGCATGCTTGGTGTCTTAGGGAGAATCAGGAAAGTTGACCGGTAGCTGCAGACGAATCACTTTGCAACTGGGTTAACGGTTAACATTTGTTCTTGGACCTGGAGTGCATCTGAACCTCACCTTGCTGGGGAAGGATGTGCCCCAGGCCCAGCAGGGTGTCTGGCTGGGGACCTGCATGAGCCATGGAAGTCTCTTCCAGAGGCGTGAGGTGCCAGTGACAGACTGGGCTTGGCTCCTGATGGTGGCCTAGCTTAGTATGTTGACCTTGATCATTGGAGTGGTGAGGGGGCAGGGGGTTGCCTGGGGAAGGAAACCAGTGGGAGCAGCCAGGTTTCAGGTTGGAAACTGGCTGAGAGGTGGGAAATCACTTGGTTTCTTCCTATAGGAGCCAGGAAGCTTCCTGAGGCAGAAGTCAGCCCCTTCGGCCTCTCCCTTGGAGGTCCACTTCAGGATTCTGGCCTCCTATTGCCAGGGTAGTCGCGCCGTCTCCTGGGGTCTCGCTCCACAGCAACACGGAGGCTCACACTTCTTTTTCTCCATGGTGTCTATACTTAGGCGCATGCCTGTGTGCTGAGTCGCTTCAGTTGTGTCCCACTCTGCGACCCTATGGGCTGTAGCCCGCCAGGCTCCCCTGTCCTTGGGATTCTCCAGGCAAGAACACTGGAGTAGGTTGCCATGCCCTCCAAGGGATCTTCCCGACCCAGGGTTCAAACCAGCCTCTCCTGCATTGGCAGGCAGATTCTTTACCACTAGCGCCGCCTGAGAAGCCCACACCTGGGAGAATGGGAGACACTTCCCCTTGAAACTGGGCTGGTGGCCCCACGTCCAGGATGTGTTTTGATTGGTTGAAGCACCTCTGAGTAGGTACAGGATGGGGGTGTCTGAGGATGCAGCTGACTCAGCTCAGAACAGCTCTTTCTCCCGCCTGCCCGGGCTAAGTGCCCGAGGCAGTATTTTGGTGAGAGTTACAGAGCCACAGAGTTATCTGGCCCCGGCCCAGGCCTCTGCCTTGCCCTTCTCCCTCCCCTCGCTGGCTCTACTATAAAAGGGCTGAGCTGCTCGGCTCCTCTCACTAGGGGCCTGAAGAGCGGGGGGACCATGAACTTCAGCATCCAGCAGTTGGTGAGGACTTGGGGCTGGGCGGCAGGGGCCGGGCAGTGTTCTGGGCGCCGCGGGACTGTCTCAGCAGAACAAGGGGGTCGGGCAGCTGCTTCGTGCGGCCTGAGGAGGTTTGAGGAGTAGAAACGTGCGGTTCCTTTCTGGTCGGACTGCCCAGGTCTCACGTGAGGGGCTAGGGAGAGAGAGGGAGGAGACAGGAAGGGGCCAGGCAATGGTCGTCAGGAAATTCCTTAAGTTCAGTGGGTTCTGCCCCTGACTGTGGTGGCAGAAGGAGTGGGAGGTGGCATGCTACCCCGGGGGGACACGAGTGTGGCCCAGGTGCTAGCTGAGCTCAGCTGTGCTGCTGCCTGTTGCTGGGGAAACGGTCTGGAGGGTCTGCCCGCCTTGGCTCAGGAGGGGAGACGGTGCTCGCGTTCCTTGGGCAGTGAGAAGCAGGGACACCGGTGGCACTTCAGGCTGTCCTGCGGGAGGCCAGGCAGGGAGGCGGCAGGCGTCACTTCACCCCACAGGCCCCACTGCCAGCCGGTTCAGCCTGTGCTGGGAGGCGGGTTGCAGGGCCCAGGAACTGCTTGACTGCCTGAGTTCACTTTAGAAGGGAATGGAATAGAGTTCCATGTGGCTGGAAGCCGTACACTCTGCCATCCTATCATTCCAGCCTCTTCTCTCCCCTCAACTTGCTTCTTCCTGGGTGCTGCCAGCTTCTGAATCCTGGGGGCGGGGGCCAGGGGAGGGAGAAAAGAAGAGTTCGCTGTACAACGGGCTCCACCCTAAGCACACGCAGCCCCAGTAACTCATTTCATCTTCGGAACCAAGGAAAGAGCTAGCTTCCCAAAGAGCCATTGAATGCAGGGATTTGGCATTTTACCCAGGAGGCATCTCCGCTGTCCCCCTACCCCCACCTGGGGTCAGGTGGCAGTGTGGCGTGATCTGGTAGGAATGCAAGGCCACCCACCCACGAGGGAGGCCCTGAGCTCACCTGGATATGGCCCAGCAGTATAAATAGATGCGGTGTCAGGCGCCCGCTGCTGGGTTCTGCTGACAGGACAGAGTGGGCAGCAGCCAGCTACCCTCCTGGGTCTCAGACGATGCTGTAGGTGGTGAGAGCCAAGGAGCGGGTGGACCGCCACGGCACTCTGCACAGGTCCAGATAGGCTTGTTGATCTTTTGTGTGTCAGCTCCTGGCAGGACCCCCCGTCCAGCACAATTGTGTTTGCTAAGTTTTGTCACTTGGTCGTGTCTGACTTCGTGACCCTATGGGCTGCAGCCCACCAGGCTCCCCTGTGCATGGAATTCTTCAGGCAAGAAAACTGGAGTGGGTAGCCATTGCCTTAGGGTTCCTCCAATTTTCCTGAGTCTTTGTCCTCATCTGTTCCTACAGGTAAGTGGAGAGAAAGTTGAAAGGACGAAATTGGAATGTGGACATGGAGTTCCTGATCCTGGAGGCGGGCTTCGCAGCTGGAGGCTGGGGCCCCAGGAGGCCAAGGCCCGGGAGAGGCAGAAACTGGACGAGGAGAAGAGGAGGAGAGTGAGTGGCCAGAGGTGGCGGCCGGTGGGGCTGGGTGTGGGCAGGCTGAGCAGCGGGGCTCGGGGGCTGGTGCCCTGGGTGGGCACTCCTGCTGCCTAAAGACAAGGGTGAGACCAACCAAGAGATGCCCCAGGGCTCCAGCGGCTGATGGCTGGCATGGTCCTGTTTCTGCCACAGCTTGAAAGATTTAACAGTTCCAGAACTAACTTGGAAAACTTGGCTGATTTGGAAAAGTTGGTTCAAAGACGGAAAGAAAAGCGACTGAAACGCAGGGTCCCCCCCGAGGCACCCCAGCCTGAGGTCAAGGTGAGCGAGGGTGCCACACCTGGGCTGGAGTTCATGAGCCAGAGCCTGCTGTCCCCATGAGAGGCTTGGGGAGGAGCTGCCCAGCTCTCACCTGGAGACCCCTTTGCCCTGGCTGTCAGTCTGCCTTAGCTGCTGGCAGAACAAAGTACCACAAGCTGCGGGCTTAGACAGCAGCTGTGTATGTACGGTCTGCTCAGAGGCTGGCAGTCCGAGATCAGGGGTTCATCTCTGATCAAGGCTGGTTCATCCCGAGGCCCTGGGCGTGGATCTGTCCATGCCTCTCCCCAGCTTAGGGGTTGGTGGTAATCTGCTGTCATTTCCTTGGCTTGTGGATGCATTGCCCGTCTCTGCTCTGAGCTCACAGTCCACGAGGCCTTCCATGTGGCCATGTCTGTATCCAAATGTCCCCTTTCAGTAAGGACTTGTCATATTGGAACAGGGCCCACCTACTCCAGGATGACCTCATCTTAAACAATTACAGCTACAGTGACCCCATTTCCAAGTAAGGTCACGCTCAGAGTGCTGGGGTTAGGACCTTAACATATGAGCTTGGAGGGGACACAGCTCAACCCGTAACCCCACCCCATACCTGTTCAGTCAGTCTTTTTTTTTTTTTTTTTTTTTTAACCAACCTAGACAGCATATTTTTTTAAGTTTGTATTTATTTACATAATTGGCTGTGTGGGGTCTTAATTGCATCATTCTGGATCTTTGGTTGCAGCGCATGGACTCTAGTTGTGGCTTTCAGACTTTGAAGCGCACAAGCTCTGTAGTTTTGATGTGTGGGTTTAGTTGCTCCGTGGCATATGGGATCTTAGTTCCCTTATCAGGGATGGAACCCATGTCCCCTGCATTGCAAGGGAGATTCTCAACCATTGGACCACCAGAGACGTCCGTGGGGGCAGGTTTTTTTAATCTGTTGTTTGTATAAGCTGATAGTGCGCTGATCCTCAGCCGGCTTTCTGGTTAGACTGGTGAGGCCGTGCATCCCAGCAGCCTCTCGAATGAGTGGGCCTTGTCCTTGAACTTACCTAGCTTTCCTGGTGGCTCAGATGGTAAATAATCTGCCTGCAATGCAGGAGACCAGGGTTCGATCCCTGGTTTAGGAAGATTCCCTGGAGTAGGAAATGACAACCCACTCCAGTATTCTTGCCTGGAGAAAACCCATGGACAGAGGAGCCTGGCATCTGTAGTCCATGGGGTCACAAAGAGTCAGACATAACTGAGCAGCTAACACTCTGAATTTACTCAGCCGCAGCCACAGGCCCAGCAGGAACCCGTGGGCCTGGAGGTGTTCCTGAAGGCAGCTGCCGAGAACCAGGAGGCCCTGATTGACAAGTACCTGGCGGACGGAGGGGACCCCAATGCCCATGACAAGGTAGCGAGGGTGGTGCAGGCATGGTGAGTGCCTTGGAAACCACAGGGCTTTTGCTTCATGGGGCACAAGTCCCGTGGTGCCTCCTGAGTGGGGCTGGGAGCAAGGTCATGGGGTGGGACCGCCAAGGGTGGCCAAGCTTCCTGCACCTGACCTCCCGCTCTCCCCAGCTGCACCGCACGGCCTTGCACTGGGCCTGTCTGAAGGGTCACTGTGAGCTTGTGAACAAGCTGCTGGAGGCAGGTGCGGCCGTGGACACTCGGGACTTGGTGAGACCCAGGGAAGGGCCACCCCCACGGCGAACCTCCCACTCGTTTCCCCAAACAGCAGGGTGAGTTGGGTGCTTCTGTTTGCAGCTGGACAGGACCCCAGTGTTCTGGGCCTGCCGCAGAGGACACCTGGACATCCTCAAACAGCTGCTTAACTGGGGCGCCCAGGTCAACGCCCGAGACAAGGTGAGGGCACAGGCCGGGGGGAAGCCTGATGCTCTTTAGGGGTCGCAGCCGTGCCAGCCGGCGATGACACTGCCGCCCTCGCTGCGCCCTCAGATCTGGAGCACACCCCTGCACGTGGCCGTGCGCACGGGACACTGTGACTGCCTGGAGCACCTCATCGCCTGCGGGGCCCGCATCGACGCGCAGGACAAGGTCAGTGTCTGGTCACCAGAGGCTGGGGCAGCTCCCCCCCCCGGGGCTGGGGACTGAAGGAGCCCAAGCTCAGCCATGCGTGGTGCCTGCTGACCTGCCTGCCCCTCCTGGGACGCGAGGCTGAGGACAGCCCGTCCCTCTCACAGGAAGGCGACACAGCTCTGCACGAGGCAGTGAGGCATGGGCGCTACAGAGCCACGAAGCTGCTGCTGCTCTACGGGGCCGCGCCGGGCGTGCGCAACGCGGTGAGCACGGGCGGGCAGCACGGGCGGGCAGCCGGGCGGGGTGGGCGGCTCGGGGACGAGAGTGGGCACTGAGCCAGCGCCCTCCTTCCAGGCTTCCGTGACCCCAGTGCAGCTGGCCCGGGACTGGCAGAGGGGCGTTCAGGAAGCACTGCAGGCCCACGTCAGGCATACCCGGACCCGGTGCTGATGACCTGCGGGGCCGCTCAGTCTCATTCCAGCCCCATCACCTCCCACCCTCCCCGTGGTCCTTCCTTGGCACACCCTCCCACCCCGGCCTGATCCCTCGTCTCCAGGCGGCCCTGTCAGACAGGGCCTCTCCGAGAGGGGGACAGGTAGGAAAGCCTTCCTGCCTCGTCTGGGGCTGAGCCATGCCCCGCAGGGCGCTAGCTGGGGGCCAAGGCAGAGGACCCGGGTATGCAGGGCAGGAAACTGGGTCCAGACAGTGGACAGCAGGGGGTTGGCGCCAGGATGGAACGGGAAGGGAGCGAGCCTCAGGCTTCCGGGGCCACTGCAGGATACAGCTCCCGTGTCCCCTGGGCCTGCGGCCAGGAGACCAGGCTCAGCCCTCCACGAGGGCCCGCCTGCCGTCAGGGGTGACATGTTGCATGGCCAGCGCCATCCAGGCCACACAGGGGCCCTTGGGCACAGGTTTCTCCAGGGGCCTCAGTTCCTATCAGCAGCAACCCTGATAGCGTCCAGAGTGGCTCCAGATGCTTCAGCCTTGAGGCTCTGAGCTGGGTCTGCTGTCTGGAGGGGGCTGCTCAGCGGGTCTGAGCCCCCCAGCACAGAAGGCCAGCCCCAGCCCGGTTGCCTCAGCAGCCCCAGGGCTGACGAGCGGGAGCTAACGTTTACCCCAGGGAAGCCTTGTGCTCTCGGTCAGGCCCGCCTGCTGCAATCGTCCGCCAGCTGGCAGCTCCTTGCAGAGGAAGCGCCCAGGTGCTGGGGGTTGCTTGTGGCCCACTCAGCTTCTGGGGCGGTGGCCCGTAACCCTGCTCTGCCCTGGGCGTGGACGCCCCCTGGCCCGAGCGCGGCACCGTGGCCTGGCCCCTGTGGCCACGCCGCTTCGCCCTCCTTCAAGGCAGGACGTGGAGGGCTCTGAGCTCGCCTGCTCCTTCCCCTTCTCCCCCGCCGAGGTGGCCTAAGGCCCAGCCGGCACACACTCCCCAAAGCTTCCTCTTAGCATCCCAGGTCATGCTGCGCACATGCAGACTTGTGCCTGTGCCGCTGGCAGGGCTGGGTCCTTTAATGCCAGAAACCAGAAAGCCAGCCTTTGAGAACAACTTTGCCCCAAATGGAGAACCACAGGCAGAGCGACGGGCTCCCGGACGGAGGTCAGCCTCCCTCACATAAGGAACCTGGGCTGACAGCCGCTCTGCAGCAGTTATTTTTCATCTCAATGGCCGGCCGCCTTCTCAGGCTAAGGACAAGGCAATTTCTACTCAGTGAAAAAGCTGGCGAGAGCTCCGAAGGACGGCCGCATGCCTTCCCCTCACACGGGCAGCTCCTGCCCTGTCGTGACAGAGCCCCCCGTCCACCCAGACATGGGGGCCATGGGTGAACAGGTGGTCAAGTCCACGGAGAAGACAACTTCCCATCTAGAAAATGGGAACACTTAAGTGACAGACAGAAATACCTTTTTATATGCATCACTATTTTTTGTTCATTAAAACTGGTTGATATCCATCGTGGCCTGATTGTCCGTTCTGGGCCGGAAGGGCCAGTTCCACTGGCCCTGGGCTTCATCTTCCTCAGCAGCAAAGCCCAGGCCTGATCGCCATGCTGGCCTGAGAGCAAGACTGGCCCCTGAAAACAGAGCAGGCAGACAGGGCAGTGCTTTCTCAGCTCAGCTGCCTGTGAGAATGAGGAGGGAAGGTTTCAAAAATCCTCCTATTGGGTTTCCCTGGTGGCTCAGCAGTTAAGAATCCACCTGCCAACACAGGCAACATGGGTTCAATCCCTGGTCCAGGAAGATCCCACATGCAGAGCAACTAAGCCTGTGAGCCACAACTATTGAGACTGTGCTCTCGAGCCTGGGAGCAAGAACTACTGAAGCCCGCATGCCTAGAGCCTGCATTCAGCGCCAAGAGAAGCCACAGCTGAGAATGGCACCCACTCACAGCTGCAGGAAGACAAGCGCAGCAACGAAGATTCAGCACAGTCAAAAAAATTAATTGAAAAAATCCTGATGTTCAGGGAATTTTGAAAATTCCTTGGTGGTCCAGTGCGTCCACTGCAGGAGGGCAAGGGTTCAATCACTAGTCAGGGAACTAGGATCCGGCATGCCACATGGCCAAAAGGATAAAACAACACAAAACCTTGATGTCCAGCCTGAGTAAATCAGAATCCCAAGGTGAGCCCAGGAATAAGCATTTTCATACAGTTGACATGCCTCTCTATGAAGGTGATTCTAAGGAATCTTACTTTCAAAAAAAACAAAAACAGCACCTAGAATGATCTCAGGATACAAAATCCTTTTTCTATATACTAGTGATGATTCTGAATACTAAAACACACAGTACTACTTACAATTTGCTAAAAAGGAAACCCACTTAGGTGTAAATCTTACAAAACATGTAAGGATGTAGGCTGAAAACTACACAGTGCTGATGCATGAAATCAAATTTAAATGGATGGAGACATACACACAGATTCAAAGTCATAACCGAGTAAAGATGTCAGTGCCACCTAAATCGATACACAGGTTTAACCAGTTCCTGACAAAATCCCAGCAAAGTTTTTTTGTTTTTGTTATTTAGATTAGAGGAATTATTTTAAAATTTAAAACATACAACTCTGGAGAAGAACAAAATGGGAGAAATCCAGCCTACTGATTTCAGGGAACTACTGAATAGCTCCTAGGTAGCGCTAGTGGTAAAGAACCTGCCTGCCAATGCAGGAGACAGTTAAGAAATGTGGGCTTGATCCCTGTGTCAGGAAGATCCCCTGGTGGAAGGCATGGCAACACACTCCAGTACTCTTGCCTGGAGAATCCCATGGACAGAGGAGCCTGGTGGGCTACAGTCCGTGAGGTTGCAGAGCTGGACACGACTGAAGTCACTTAGCAGCACTCAGTAATCAAGACAGGGTGGTACCAATGGAGAGACAGACACATCAGTCAGTGGAGCAGAATAGATGACCCGGAAATACATTAAACAAATATGCCGGAAGATCCAAAAGTTATTCACTGGAGAAAAGACAGGCTTTACAACAAATGGTACTTAAGGTAATGGACATCTATAGGCCAAAAAAAACAAAAAACAAAAAAAACCCACCCTTTACTCAAAATGGATCACAAAGGGCTTCCCTGGTGGCTCAGTGGTAAAGAACCCACCTGCCAATGTACAAAACACGGGCTCGATCCCTCGTCTGGGAGGATCCCACATACCATGAACAATTAAGCCCATGAGCCACAACTATCAAGCCTGTGCTCTAGAGCCCAGGAACCACAACTACTGAGCCTGCAGGCCTCAAGCCTGAGTGCCACAACAAGAGCAGCCACTGCAGCCAAGAGCAGCCCCGTTCTTGGCAACGAGAGAGAAGCCTGAGCAGCAAGGAAGACCAAAAATAAATGATTAAAAAAAAAAATCACAAACTTAAATGCAATGAAAAACTATAAACACTTTATAAAAACGATCTTCATGATCAAGTCTAAATTTAAAAAAAAAAAGAAAAACTAGGTAAAGATTTCTTAGGTGGTTTAGTTGCTAAATCATGTCTGACTCTTGCAACCCCATGGACCGTAGCTCCTCTGTCAATGGGATTCTCCAGGCAAGAATTCTGGAGTGGGCTGCCATTTCATGACACCAAAAGCATGAGCCACAAAAAATGAGTAAACTGGAATTCATCAATATTTATTTCTGCTCTATAAAAAATCCCATTAAGATTAAAAAAAAAAAAAAGCTACAGACTGGGAGAAAATATTTGCAAACCAAAACCCCAATAAAGCCTAGTAATTCTCAAAACTCAGCAAGCAGTAAAAGAACCAAACAATCTAACTGGAAAATGGACGAAAGACATAAACAGACTTTTCACAAAGTGAAATAAGCACATGAAAAAATACACATTATGGAAATGCAAATAAAATCCACAATGAGATAGCACTACACACTTACCAGAAGGGCTAAAATACTTGACACCACCAAGTCCTGGGGAGGATATGGAAAAAAACTCAACATATTGCTGGTGGGAATGTAAAGTTGTACAGGTGCTCTGAAAAGGTTTGGCAGTTTCTTTTAAAACCTAAATATGCAATAACCATACAGACCTGGCAACTGCATGCCTAATCATTTAGCTCAGGGAAAAGAAAGCCAATGTTTGCATAAGAACCTGTGATGAATGTTCATAGCAGCTTTATTTGGAATAGCCAAAAACTGGAAACCGCCCAGATGTCCTTAGACAGGACAGTGAGTCTGTGGTGGAATACCACACAGCAATCATGAAGCAACAATTGACTGACATGTGCAACAGCCTGGAGGAGACTCCAGAACAATGTGCCGAGCGAAAAAAGCCAGTCCCAACACTTACATACCATAGGGTCCCGTTTATACAACATTCTTGAAATGACAAAATTACAGAGATGATGTACAGATTAGTGGTTGCCAGGGATTAGGGGTAGTGGCCAGAGGGGGTGGGGGTGGCTTTAAGAGCGTCTGTTGCGGGGAGAGCCTAGTGAGGAACAGTTCTGTATCTAGACTGAAATGGTGGTTACACAAATCTACATGCGATAAGATGCTACAGAGCTACATACCCACACTGCACCCGAGTCAGGTTCCTGGTTTTCATACTGTAGTCTAACCATGTAAGACGGTGTAATCATGGAGGAGAACTGGGGAAGGATACATGGGATCTCTATCTTTGCAACTTCCTATGAATCTGTCATTATTTCAAAGTAAAAAGTTATAGGAGAAAATAGGGGAAAAAGCAATATCTCTAAATGCAACCTGGTGTCCTGGGCTGGGTCCTGCAACAGAAAAGGACATTATGGAACATTAGATAAAAACCTAAGTGAGGTCTGTAATTTAGTTAATAGTTTTGTACCAATGTTAATTTTTTAATTTTGATAAGTGCACCAAGGTTATAGAAGATGTTAACATTCAGGGAAGCAGGCATGATCTGTGAATATAAAATAATTTTACAGAATAAAATCCTGATGCCTGGACTGCGTAACTCAAGAATCCCTGGGTGGGTGGGTTGAGGGGAGTGGCCCAGGGAGCAGTACATTTAACTTGCCGTGTGATTCCAACGTGCAGCCAAGGTTAACAAACACTCTTCTGCAGAGAGAAAAAATTTTCAAGTATCTGTTTCCCACCTGGGTTTGCTCTTGGGAGAGAATTCCTTGAGAAGAGTTTCTAAGTGAGCATGCCACTGGTTTTTGGCCTTCACTCCCACTGCTCCTGGATTAGGACCCAAATGCCACTGAGAAAGGTTCCAGAAATCCTCCTGCCTCCCTCCCCAGGGTCCCCACGATGCCCCAGTTTCTGCGCAGCTAAAGCACCATGGAAGGTGGACGTAGGTAACCAGAAGACGACAAAAACGCCTTCTTGTTGCCACTTCTCTAAAGCTCCAGAGCTGGGACGGGAAGAAAGCCAAGAGCTTAAAATGTTTCAGAGCTCTAAGAAAAGCTTCTGATGTCACCTTTTCTCCAAACAAAGGTGACAGGGGTCGCCCTGGGCCACACCCAGCCCTGCCTCCCTTGCTGCTCCCCAGGCGCCTTCTAGCCACTCAGCACCCCGGGGGCCGCCGGCGACCCACTCTGGGATCCAACAACAATGGACCAGGGGCACCACAGCTGCCCTTCCCCTGACCTGTGACCTCCCTCCTCTTAACATGTGGAAAATGACAATACTGTTAGTGGTCACTGAGCCAGGCAGGTGGAGGCGTGGCAGGAAGAAGGGGCTCCTGACCCCGGCAGGGGCCAGTGTGCTTGCTCTGGGCTTGGGACAGGGCAGGAAAAGCCACCTCCATGGGAGGCAGCGGGCCTGGAGGGACACGGCTGCTTCCAGGTTTGGCACGTGGGGCAGGCCAGGTGCGTGCTCGGAAGCATGCTGTCATAAGGGAGCCAACACGGCGGTTGTGGCCAAGGCCGTGGGTGTGAACCCCCAGCCCACAATGGTGCTCTTGGTTTGCGCGAGAAATGCTGCCCGCAGCAGAAGGTTGGCAAATAAAGCAGAGAGAGTGCAGGCCACGGCCACAGGAAGGCAGTTACCGTGCGCACACCGTGGCTTGCCCGGAAGAGGTATGAATACACTGTCACAGGGAGGCTGGCCCTGGAGACGGGAGATGGTGAGGTTCCGTTCATTCCATTCGGAAGCAGACCTGGAGGGCTGGCCCCCACTGACCCCCATGTTCTAGGGGTGTGGGGGCAGAACCTGCTGAAGGCTCCTGGCACTGATGTCTGGTTCGGAGAACAGCCAGGACCTACATGTACAAGGCCATCTAAAACGTGGCCTGCAGGGGACGGGATGGGCTGGCAGGAAGCTGCTTTCCGGCTTGCTCCAGTTCCCCACGTGCTTGTCTGTTCCCCAGACCTGGGGCTGCTTGACAAGTGGCTAAACTCCTGGGTTCCGCCCGGGGCTATCCTCTGCTGGGAGGCCGGGTCTGCTGTGGTTGGATCCTAGAGAGAAGAGGAGGGTCAGCGTTAGAACATCAGTCAAGGGAGCGGGTCCTATGAAATCAGGTGTAAATCCTCTTTAGGAAGGGAGTGGGCGGGTGAGGCAGGGGAGCCTCAGGCCTCTTTGGGAGGCACTGAGGCAGAGCTGGGAGGATTTCGTTAGGGAAATGGTCAGCCTCACGAGAGAAAACCACTGTGAGGATGGAGGCCATCACCGAGAGGAAGGGGAGGCAGGGCTGCTGCCCACGGGAGGCCAAGGCCACAGGGCCAGGCGGGAGACACCTGCCCTGGACAGCACACCTGGCACCAGAAGGAACGGTCACTGCCAAGCCTCCTGCCTTCTAGGAAAATGACCTGAGAAGCAGCAACAAGGGACAGGAAGTGCCACTCACCCCCCATGGAGGAGAGCCTCCCTTCTGGGGGGAGAGGTCTGCAGGGCACCCCCAGCAGCTAACAGGCCGGGGGAAGGGAAACAAAGAGGAGGTAAAGTAAAAGAAGAGATATTTACCTGGGGTGTTGTCTTAAACAAAAAATGCTCACTAGTCCACAGTCAATTATCAACTGCAGTTTCCAAATGTGCCAAAGAGGGAAAGGTCTACCGGAAAGGCTAGAGAGAGAGCAGAGGAAGAGGGGGGGAAGGAGGGGAGAGAGAGAGGATGCGAGCTACGGAGCTGAACCCGCAGGGCCCCGGCTCGGCAGCGCGGCTGAGGCGAGGCCGCGAAGCCAGAGGGGCCTGGGCGGCTCAGCACTGAGCGCAGCTCTCCCTGGCAACCCCGCTCAGGCAGCGACGGACGTGGAGAGCTTCCAAAGTTCAAACAGCAGCCCAGGGCTCAGAAAGCAGTGTCGAAGAGCATGCCTAGGTTTTGTGGGTCTTGGTGACGACTCAGCTCCACTGCCATAGCTCAAAGGCAGCCGCATGCAAGCCATCAGCAGATGGGCACCTCCAATAAAACGCTATGAGAATGGGCAGACTTGACCCTCCGGCCATTTGCCGACCCAGCTGTATGCAGCTGCAAATTATGGTGCTTTCCAAGCATTTTAATAAACGCAGTTCTCTGCTGGGGAACCAAGAGCCGGAGTCACTCAGAAGGCAGTTCTGCCCTGCGCTGTTTCAGCAGGGCTCTGGGACGTGTCCACTGAGCTCCCTCAGCAGCAAAGCACGAGGTTAAGAGAGATGAAATGCAAGACCCTGAGGGCTGCCCAGGGCCAACATCAGGCTGCATTTAGGGAAGAATTAACATTGTGACCATCGAACATGGCCTAGTAATCCATTACAAAGAGGAAATGACCCACAAGCCACTATAAACCATTCCCCCTGCGGACTGTTCAACAAGTGGCTGAAACCACAAAAGGATTTTTTTTAAAAACTCTGGTAAAAGATGAACAGAAAAACCAGGATTCTTAGATTTGTACTTTAACTACAACCCATGCAGTCTAAGTAGGAGATGGAGCCAGAAAAGGCTCACACGTGGGGAAACTAAAACCAAGAGGGTCACACTCTGAAAAACAAAACCGCCCTGGCTTTTGAGACCTGAGTCTAAAGAGATGGTGTGAATTTCTGTGCAAGAGGTGTCTCACAAAATAAAAGGAGGTCATGGTGGGTAAACATGGGAGTGGGCTGAAGGGAACGAAGGAACTGTTATTCAGAAAGGGCCAAGACTGTGCCCGGCTCCAGGACCCAGCATAACCCGGGAGTCCTTCACCAGCACCAGACTCACAGAGTGGAGCCACAGCGAGGCCAGTGGGGTGGGCTCCGCCCCTCACATCTCAGGAAGCACCTGTCCATTACTGAAACATGTCTTCTTCTCAACTGTGGCTCCAGTGTCCAGACCCATTTCCTGTGAAGCACCACAACCCACAGGCCAAGGGTGCGCCCAGTTTCTAAGACAGAGCACCTGTCTCTCCTGGCCTCCAACTCTCATCTGGAAAATGGGCGTAACAACTACCACTTCTCAGAGCTTCAGGGAAGTTATCTTAGCCAAGTCAGGACAAGGAAGGCTCTCGACACAGTGCAAGGCACAGGCAGCCTTCAGGAAGATCTCGGTGTCCCCACTGCAGAGTGGGATGCGCTGGGGGATGGAGCAAGGGGACTCAGACCCCTGCAGGCCCCCTGCGGCCTCTCCAAAGCCCCACCAAACCCTGGCCCTCAGAGCCCCACCCGGAAGCTTCCTGAACAACCAGGGCAGGAAAGCTCTCTGACCTGTCCTACCACTCCCACCCAAAGCCCCCAGGTCACAGACTCCGGTCTGTTTCCCCTCCTTACACAGTTAGGGTGGGGTTTACCCTCTCCCTTGCAGAGTCCTCTTTCTCCTTCTCCCAGGGGAGTCCCACGGGAGGGGTACCCTGAACAAATGCCTCGGCAGGTGCCCCTCTTGGTTCTGGGATGGGGTCTACTTGCCACCCAACCTCTCAGTCAGGCCCACTGGACCTAAATCTTCTGTTTCCAGGTGCTGTGCTTAGTCATTCAGTCGTGTCCAACTCTGCGACCCCATGGACTGTAGCCCACCACGCTCTTCTGTCCACGGGGATTCTCCAGGCAAGAATACTGGAGTGGGTTGCCAGGCCCTCCTCCAGGGGACCTTCCCTAAATGACCAATAGTGTGTCTGAATCCACACTTACTCCCATTCAGCAACTAGAGCTGACCCTTAAACAACTCAGGCTTGAACCGCGTGGGTCCACTTACATGTGGGATTCTTTCCGACAGTAAATACTGCGGCGCCGCCCAGGCCATAGCTGACTGAATCTGTAGATGTGGGATTGCAGATACAGAGGACCGACCATGTGACATGCACAGGTTTTCTACTGCACAGGGAACTGGCGCCCCTTACCCATGTTATTCAAGGGTTAACTGTATTCCCTAAATAAACCAAACCCCCTGCAGGCCCTTGACAGGAAATGCTGACCTCTGTGCTCTACTCAAAATGCCAGCTGGGCTGTAGCTCCGTATTGTCCAAATTATTAAAAACACAAGAAGGGAGACAGAAAGGATGAGGAGATGAAAGGAGAAAGAACGGACGGAGGGCAGGGCAAGGCAGAGGGCAGGGCCGTGTGTGTGCAGCCGGGAGGGCAGAGGGCACGCTCACGCTGCGTCGACACTGCGGGACCCAGGCTTACCTGGGGCTACAGCCACCTTATCACCGAGGAGCCTGGTCTGGCTGCCAGGAACGGCCAGAAGCTCTGTGTTCTCCGGGGACTGTGGCAGCGCCTGGGCGCGGGTGGCCAGGAGTGCGTTGAGATACTGCAACCGAGTGACCTAGGGTGCAGGAAGCATTGTAACTCGTGCGGGCAGGCAGGCAAAGTGAGACGAGGGCCCATAGCACCCCCTCCTGCCCTTCAGCACTCAAACTAGGGGTGGAGCCACTCCCTGCAGGACAAGGGGAAAGGAAGCACCCGGGGCCACTAGCTAATGGCTAAGATCCCCAAGGACACTGGGTGCCTAGGCCACCAGTAGACAGAGCGGCCAGGCGATGTGTCCTTCAGAGCAAGTACAAGGCTTTGCTCTGAGACTCACATACAATTTAATCCATTCTAACGTGTGACCAGCCACTCTAGCCCTTGGGGACACAAAGCTGGTTAAAAGCCAGCACTAAGGAGCAACCCAGATGGTCACCTTGATGAACTGTAGGTCCGAGAGGGCCCTCACGGTGTAGTCAGGACAATATGCAGACAGCCGGGTGCCATCAGTGGGCTCGGGCGGTGGGTCACAGCGGAGGGACTGGAGCGAGGACACGGGGGACTGGTGAACTGCAGAAAGGACAGTCAGTGATGTCAGCTGTTAACGGGGGAGTGGCCAGGCCCCCGCCCAGCCTCTGAGATCCACCCTACTGATCACCCCAGCGAGGGAATGCAGCCCGGGACTCTGGACAAGAGGGCAGATCCCGGGACAGGTTTGGCAGGGGTGGGAAGAACAGCAAAGGCGAGGCCTAAAGAAACCCTGCCCTCCCCTCCACACAGCCAGGAGGCGGTAAGGGCCAACAGGTCCCCAGGCAGACCGCCCTGCAAGAGGGGCCTGCGGAGCCCCCACAGTGCCCACCCACCCCCGCCTCCAGCGCCAAGAGGAGTACCCAGCTTACCTGAGGATGGCGCTGTCAGGGCAGAAACCCCGTAGTAGGTGAAGGCCCCATTCTCGAACTTCAAACCCTCCTTACCGATCTCCACCTCCACCCTGCCCTGGAGGTGCGGGGAGAGAGGGAGGAAAAGAGGACAGGGAGAGGGGTGGACAGGTCACCTTTCCTGCCAGCAAAGAGCAGGAGGAGAGAGCACGGACCCGCCTATCCAGGGGGCATGCACCTGGGTGTTCCTCTTCCTATACCCTTCCCACATCCTGGGCAAGCGGTGGGCTGCAGGCCGGCTGGCAAGTACCTGCAGGATGAGGATGAAGTAGTCCACTGGCCGGCTGCGCTGGTACAGATAGTGGTGGGCAGCCAGGCGGTTGCTCTCGTCAAACCGTACTTCCTGGTTGACACTGGGATGCTTCAGCAAGTGCAGAAGGACCTTCTCAGAGACCCGCAGCGGGCTGAAGACGTCCACCTCTGCCCCACAGTGGGAAGAAGGGATGGGGACGCCGTCCTCCGGGCCCAGCACAGCCCACGTCAGCACACCACTGCCCGCCTCGGCTCCCCCAGCCTCCCCGACACCCGCCGGACGCGGCTCTCTCTCGTTGGCAGAGGACAGCCACCCTCCGGTGAACCGAGATACGGACAGGGCAGAAGAGAGGAGCGCCAGGAACGGCAGGGGGCAGCGGGGTGAGCCGGAGAGCAGGGACGAGGCCCACCCCCGGCTCTCACCTCGGGACAGGAAGCGCTGGGTAGCCAAGAGCAGCTGAGGCGAGATTTTCACTTTACAGTCGTCGTCAGACACCTTGAACAAGGAGAACTCCTCTTTCTGCCTGAGAGGGGCGTTCAGAGACACAGGCTTCTTCTTCACTATGGTGTCTCCTGGGGTGGGGTGAAGAGGGCCTGCTGAGGCGCCAGGAGCCCTCCACCAACACGACTGGATTGAGGGGTTTGCTGCCGCTCCCGCCTCCAAGGCCTTGGGGCTCCTGGGGGAACGGCGTCAGGACCCCAGGCCCTGTCCTGGGCACCGCTGCTTTGCCAGAACCTGCCTTGCCACCCCCACCAGGCAATGATCCAGTACCCGCGTCAGAGGGGCAGTGGCCTGCGTTCCAGGGATGGCCTGAGAAGTAGCAGAAAGGCCTGCTCCCCTCCTTGGAGTTGGGAACGTATGATGCAGACTAACAGCAAAAAGCTTACATGAAACAGCAGCCCCCTCCAGAAAGCGTGAGTATGAGCACCACTCGTGCCAAACAGCTGCTCATCTGCAGACCCCGTGCCTATGGCTGTCTGAGGAGCCGAACCAAGACGTCGCATTTGGGGAACAGGCACACAGGCAAAGAGATTCACGTGCAAACTCACAGGGGCGGGCAGCTAGCTTTCTGGGGCCCCTGTGAGTCCCCACCAAGCATGGGCAGTGTTTGCCCTGCAGACTGCAGCCACCTGAGAGGCAGGCCCTCCTAAGACACGACCACAGGCCCCACGATCATCTGGTTGGGGAAGAACCTCTCGGCAGTAACGCAGGGGGGTCTCTGAGGACTTCTACAATGTACAACAGGGCAAGAGGCCGAGGAAGAGGAAGACTGGGCAGCGCCTATTCAGGCCAGAGCCTAGCCCAAGCCGGGACTGCAAAGCCACCACAGGGACGGCCCAGCCACGGTGAGCCCCGTCTCCAGCGAGAGGCAATCCCAGCCCCCGCAGGGCTAAGGACACGGGCCTGGGGACGTGACAGCTCTGCCCCGAGATCCAGCCCCACTTCAAACATGGGCACCTCCAGCCTCGGATATACACATGTCTCCGTAAACTCGAGACCAGATGAGCTGGAAACACACAGGAGCCCGGACTCACGGTAGTCTTCAGACTCGTCCAGGATCTCGGACTTGATAATCTCCTCGATGACGTCCTCCAGGGTGACCAGGCCCAGCACCTCGTAGAAGGGGTCACCTTCGCCCTCGTTGTTCACCTTCTGCACGATGGCCAGGTGGGACTTCCCTGTAGGGAGAGAAGGCTCACGTTACAGCTTGCTGGAGGCCTCTTGTTTTCCCTCGTCTCGACTGACAAGCCCACCATAAGGATGGAAGCTGATTTGTGTTCCCACGATGCGCCATGCATCAGGAGAGATCATTCCTAGCTTCTCACTACCTAAGACTCTCCACGTGCCCATGAGGATTAAATCTCAGACCCCACGTCCACCTGCCCAAGGCCCCCCCAGGCAGCGGCGGAGCTGGAGCCACCCCAGGTCTGTGTGACTCCATGCCGCAAACATGGTTTAGACAAGGAGGCGTCTGGACCAGAACAGACACGGTAAAGGGCAGCTGGGCCGAGGACAGGGCCCTGATGCCAGAGACGCCGGCTCCCTGACGACCATCTGGACGCAGGAGCCAAGGGGGCCACGTCGGAAGTCTCCAAGGGAAGCGTTCCCAATTCTGAGTGCTGCCCTCTGTTTTCACGAAAGTCACGCAGGGGGATGAAGACAGTGGTAACCTGGGCAGTTAAGAGCCCAAACTGTGTGGGAGGAAGAGCATGAGGCTGATTCTTGTCCTCCCTCCTCAGGCCAGCCAGCTGCTCGTTTAAAGAGAAAACGTAAGCTTGAGAGAAGCCCAGCCTCAGAATGCTGGGGACTGCTGCGGAAACCTCAAGAATTTACTCTGCTTCAGCTAAGTGCTTTCCCTCTATAAACCTTTGTTATTGTTGTTGTTTAGTCCCTAAGTGGTGTCCAATTCTCTGTGACCCCATGGACTGTAGCCCGCCAGGGTCCTCTGTCCGTGGCAAGAATACTGGAGTGGGGTGCCGTTTTCTTCTCCAGGGGATCTTCCCCACCCAGGGACTGCCCACAACTCCTACACTGGCAGGTGGATTTTTTTTTTTTTACCACTGAGACACCAGGGAAGCTATAAACCTTCATGCCTGTCCAAAAGAAATAGAACACAAGACAAAATTTTTGAGTAGCTGTGTTAAAAAAAAATAAAGAGAAATGAAATTAATAATATATTATGATGAACTCAGTACAGTCAAAATATCACAAAATGCAATCAACATAAACATATGAATAGATATTTTGCCTTTGGGGGGGTACTAGATCTTGGAAATCTGCTGTGTGTTTGGTACTCACGGCACACCCCAACCTCAATTCAGACTGTTGGTGACTTTTCAAAAACTTAGCAGCCACATGTGGGTAGTGACTACTGACCCAGGCTGTGGAGATCTGGGATACAGAACCGGGAGCAAACTCATCTCAACCATGCCTTTTGTCACTAGTGAAAAAAAGCACAGGGTGGAAGCTGGCCTGGACTTGCACACAAAGGTGTGCTTGCTTCAAGAATCTTCTGGCAAAGCAGAAGGGGAAGTTCACATCTGTGTGTGAATCCTACTTTACATGCCCTGGGTTCAGTGCCCATGCAGGGGACTGGGTTCAGAAGCACATTCTTTGGAAGCATCACGCTCTGCCTCATTCTTTCAGTCCTTATGCTCCACACTCCTCCCCAGCCCACTCCCCTGCCCCCAGTAATCAGATATACGAAGACCTCTGCTCCAAAGCTGGATGGAATGAAACTGTTCAGAGTCAAGCAAAAGCTATTACTACTAGACCACCAACCAGAAGGTCAAGAAAGGAATAAGGGACTTCCCTAATGGCACAGTGGTAAAGAAATCCACCTGCCAATGCAGGGCCCAAGGGTTCAGTCCCTGGTCCAGGAATATCCCACATACTGCAGGGCAAAGAAGCCTGTGCGCAACTACTGAGCCTGCAGGCCGTGAGCCCATGCTCCACTAAGAGAAGCCACCAGAGCGAGAAGCCCGAGCACCACAGCGAAGACCAAGCGCAAACACAAACGAATTAATAATTTTTAAAAACACATCAAGGAAAAAAAAACAAAACTTCAAACCACTATACATATATAAAACCAACACAATGAACTCAACTAATTTTTTTTTTTTAAAAAGGGAATGAGGCTGTAAAATAAAAAGATCACATTTACTGTATTTCATCAAATCCAAGTCATCATCAATCATAAGACTAGAGAGATGTTAAGATGCAAAAAGACCGTGCATCTGAGCACTGATGAAATGCAGTACAGGCCTACATGGTTTCAATGTGCTTCACAGACACTGCGTTTCTTGCAGATGGAAGGTCTGTGGCATCCCTTCACTGAGCAGGTCTGCTGGCACCATCTGTCCAACAGCATCTGTCCAGTGTCTGTGTCACACCTGGGTCATTTCTGCTGATTTTCAAGCCTTTTCACTGTAATAACAATATATAACAAGGTATAATAATAGCTGTTATGGCGATCTGTGATGTTCTACTGGAACTGGCTTTTTTTTTGGGGGGGGGGGCGTGGCACCACCACCTCCTTCTCCATCTTTGGCTGCAAAGGATATAATCAATCTGATTTCAGTGTTGACCAGCTGGTGATGTCCATGTGTAGAGTCTTCTCGTGCGTTGTTGGAAGAGGGTGTTTGCTATGACCAGTACATTCTCTTGGCAGAACTCTGTAAGCCTTCGCTCTACTTCATTCTGTACACCAAGTCCAAATTTGCCTATTACTTCAGGTGTTTCTTGACTTCCTACTTTTGTATTCCTGTCCCCTATAATGAAAAGGACATCTTTTTGCAGTGTTAGTTCTAGAAGGTCTTGTAGATCTTCATAGAACTGTTCACCTTCAGCTTCTTCAGCACTGCTTGTCAGGGGCACAGACTTGGATTACCATGATATTGAACGGTTTGCCTTGGAAACAAACAGAGACCGTTCTGTTGTTTCTGAGATTGCATCCAAGCACTGCATTTCAGACTCTTTTGTTGACCATGATGGCTACTCCATTTCTTCTAAGGGAATCCTGCCCACAGTAGTAGATATAATGGTGATCTGAGTTAAATTCACCCATTCTAGTCCATCTTAGTTCGCTGATTCCTAGAATGTCGACGTTCACTCTTGCCATCTCTTGTTTGACCACTTCCAATTTGCCTTGATTCATGGACCTGACATTCCAGGTTCCTATACAATATTGCTCTTTACAGCACTGAACCCTGCTTCTCTCACCAGTCCCATCCACAACTGGGTGTTGTTTTTGCTTTGGTTCCATCCCTTCATTCTTTCTGGAATTATTTCTCCACTGATCTCCAGTAGCATATTGGGCACCTACTGACCTGGGGAGTTCATCTTTCAGTGTCCTATCTTTTTGCCTTTTCATACTGTTCATGGGGTTTTCGAGGTAAGAATACTAAAGTGGTTTGCCATTCCCTTCTCCAGTGGACCACATTCTGTCAGACCTCTCAACCATGACCCATCCGTCTTGGGTGGCCCTACACAGCATGGCTTAGTTTCATCAAAAAGCAAGAGAGTTCCAAAAAAACATCTATTTCTGCTTTATTGACTATGCCAAAGACTGTGTGGATCACAATAAACTGTGGAAAATTCTGAAAGAGATGGGAATACCAGACCACCTGACCTGCCTCTTGAGAAACCTATATGCAGGTCAGGAAGCAACAATTAGAACTGGACACAGAACAACAGACTGGTTCCAAATAGGAAAAAGAGTACGTCAAGGCTATATATTGTCACCCTGCTTATTTAACTTATATGCAGAGTACATCATGAGAAACACTGGGCTGGAAGAAGCACAAGCTGGAATCAAGACTGCTGGGAGAAATACCAATAACCTCAGATATGCAGATGACACCACCCTTATGGCAGAAAGTGAAGAACTAAAGAGCATCTTGATGAAAGTGAAAGAGGAGAGTGAAAAAGTTGGCTTAAAACTCAACATTCAGAAAACTAAGATTATGGCATCTGGTCCCAACACTTCATGGCAAATAGATGGGGAAACAGAGGAAACAGTGGCTGACTTTATTTTTCTGGGCTGCAGATGGTGACTGCAGCCATGAAATTAAGACGCTTACTCCTTGGAAGGAAAGTTATGACCAACCTAGATAGCATATTCAAAAGCAGAGACATTACTTTGCCAACAAAGGTCCGTCTAGCCAAGGCTATGGTTTTTCCAGTGGTCATGTATGGATGTGAGAGTTGGACTGTGAAGGAAGCTGAGGGCCAAAGAATTGATGCTTTTGAACTGTGGTGTTGGAAAAGCCTCTTGAGAGTCCCTTGGACTGCAAGGAGATCCAACCAGTACATCCTAAATGAGGTCAGTCCTGGGTGTTCATTGGAGGGACTGATGTTGAAGCTGAAACTCCAATACTTTGGCCACCTGATGTGAAGAGCTGACTCATTTAAGACAGGCTGGAAGTTAGGCCTCATGCACCAAACAGCCAAGTCATGAGAGCAAAGAATCAGTTCTTGAAGGAAATTAAAAGAGCTACTCCCTCAAAATAAACACAAACAAGCATATAAATAAATGCACTACTCAGAGGGCAAGAGGAGCAGGGGACGACAAGGATGAGATGGTTGGGTGGCATTACTGGCTGAATGGACATGAGTTTGAGCAAACTCCGGGAGATGGTGAAGAACAGGAAAGCCCGGCGTGTTGCAGTCCACAGGGTCACAAAGATTCAGACCCGACTGAGTGACTGAACAACTCAATGAACACGTGAATAATAGGAAAACCAAACAGTCTTATTGCTGATATGGAGAAAGTCTGAGTGGTCTGGAGAGAAGATCAAACCAGCCACAATGTTCCCTTAAGCCAAAACCTAAGCCAAAGCAAGACCCAACCTGTTGTCAATTCTATCAAGGCTGGGACAGGTGAGGAAGCTATAGATGAAAATTTTGAAGTTACCAGAGATCAGTTTATGAGGTTTAAGGACTGGAAGAAGATACCATGGAGAACCTCACAGTCAGAGAGGAGAGGTCAAGACCTGGTTTCAAAGTGACCCTGTTGTCAGGGGCTAATGCAGTTGGCAGGTGACTTCAGGTTGAAACCAGTGCTCACTGACCATTCCTAAAATCCCAGGGCCTATGCAAACTACACTAAATCTACTCTGCCTGTGCTCTACAAACGGAATAATAAAGCCCGCATGACAACATACCTTTCTACAATGTGGTTTACTGAATATTTTAAGCCCAGTTGAGACCTATTGCTCAGAAAAAAGATTCTTTTCAAAGTTCTGCTCACTGACAATGCATCTGGTCACCAAAGAGCTCTGATGGAGATGTCCCACGAGGTCAATGTTATTTTCATGCCTACTAACACATCATACTGCGGCCCACAGACCAAGGAGGAAGTTCAACTTTCAAGTCTTATGGTTTAACAACTACATTTCATAAGGCCATAGCTGTCATTGATAAGATTCCTCCAATGGACCTGGGCAAAGTCAACTGAAAGTCTTCTGGAAAACACTCAAGAAGCTATTAAGAACATTCATGATTCACGAAAAGAGGTCAAAATATCAACACTAACAGGAGTTTGGAAGATGATTCCAACCTTCACGGATGACTTTGAGGGGCTCAAGACTTCACTAGAGGAAGTAACTGCAGATGTGGGACCAGCAAGAGAACCGGAATTAGAAGTGGAGCCTGAAGAGTGACTGAATTGCTGCCATCCTGTGGTAAAACGTCCACAGATGAGGAGCTGCTTCTCACGGATGAGGAAAGAACAGTTTCCTGAGATGGATGCTATTCATGTTAAAGGTGTTGCAAAGACTGTTGAAACGGCAAGAAGAGATTTCGAACATTCTATCTAGTTACCTGATAAGGGGTTGGCAGAGTTGAGAGGACACACTCCCAATCTGGAAGAATGTCTACCGTGGGTAAAACACTCCCAAACGTTTCTGCCGCCTGCTACAAAGAAACTGCCGGTGAAAGGAAGAGCTCACCGATGCGGCAAATGGCACTGTAGTCGTATTCTAAGAAACGGCCACAGTGGAGTATTACTCGGCCATAAGAAAGAATACATTTGAGTCAGTCCTAAGGAGAAAAGGAAAGATATAAGCATCTGAATGCAGAGTTCCAAAGAATAGCAAGAAGAGATAAGAAAGCCTTCTTCAGCGATCAATGCAAAGAAATAGAGGAAAACAACAGAATGGGAAAGACTAGAGATCTCTTCAAGAAAATTAGAGATACCAAGGGAACATTTCATGCAACGATGGGCTCGATAAAGGACAGAAACGGTCTGGACCTAACAGAAGCATAAGATATTAAGAAGAGGTGGCAAGAATACACAGAACAACTGTACAAAAAAGATCTTCATGACCTAGATAATCATGATGATGTGATCACTAATCTAGAGCCAGACATCCTGGAATGTGAAGTCAAGTGGGCCTTGGAAAGCATTGCTACAAACAAAGCTAGTGGAGATGATGGAATTCCAGTTGAGCTCTTTCAAATCCTGAAAGATGATGCTGTGAAAGTGCTGCACCCAATATGCCAGCAAATTTGGAAAACTCAGCAGTGGCCACAGGACTGGAAACGGTCAGTTTTCATTCCAATCCCAAAGAAAGGCAATGCTAAAGAATGCTCAAACTACCACACAATTGCACTCATCTCACATGCTAGTAAAGTAATGCTCAAAATTCTCCAAGCCAGGCTTCAGCAATACGTGAACCGCGAACTCCCTGATGTTCAAGCTAGTTTTAGAAAAGGCAGAGGAACCAAAGATCAAATTGCCAACATCCGCTGGATCATCGAAAAAGCAAGAGAGTTCCAGAAAAACATTTCTGCTTTATTGACTATGCCAAAGCCTTTGACTGTGTGGATCACAAGAAACTGTGGAAAATTCTGAGAGATATGGGACTACCAGACCACCTAACCTGCCTCTTGAGAAATCTGTATGCAGGTCAGGAAGCAACAGTGAGAACTGGACATGGAACAACAGAGTGATTCCAAATAGGAAAAGGAGTACGTCAAGGCTGTATATTGTCACCCTGCTTATTTAACTTCTATGCAGAGTACATCATGAGAAACGCTGGACTGGAAGAAACACAAGCTGGAATCAAGATTGCTGGGAGAAATATCAATAACCTCAGATATGCAGATGCCACCACCCTTATGGCAGAAAGTGAAGAGGAGCTAAAAAGCCTCTTGATGAAAGTGAAAGAGGAGAGTGAAAAAGTTGGCTTAAAGCTCAACATTCAGAAAACGAAGATCATGGCATCCGGTCCCATCACTTCATGGGAAATAGATGGGGAAACAGTGGAAACAGTGCCAGACTTTATTTTGGGGGACTCCAAAATCAGTGCAGATGGTGACTGCAGCCATGAAATTAAAAGACACTTACTCCTTGGAAGAAGTTATGACCAACCTAGATAGTATATTATTCAAAAGCAGAGACATTACTTTGCCCACTAAGGTCCGTCTAGTCAAGGCTATGGTTTTTCCAGTGGTCATGTATGGATGTGAGAGTTGGACTGTGAAGAAGGCTGAGCGCCGAAGAATTGATGCTTTTGAACTGTGATGCTGGAGAAGACTCTTGAGAGTCCCTTGGACTGCAAGGAGATCAACCCTGGGATTTCTTTGGAAGGAATGATGCTAAAGCTGAAACTCCAATACTTTGGCCGCCTCATGCAAAGAGTTGACTGATTAGAAAAGACTCTGATGCTGGGAGGGATTGGGGCAGGAGAAGGGGACGACCGAGGATGAGATGGCTGGATGGCATCACCGATTCGATGGACGTGAGTCTGAGTGAACTCCGTGAGTTGGTGATGGACCAGAAGGCCTGGCGTGCTGCGATTCATGGGGTCGCGAAGAGTCGGACACGACTGAGCGACTGAACTGAACTGAACTAATGAGGTGGATGAACCTAGAGGCTGTTATACACAGTGAAGTCAAAATAAGACAAACCTCATGTGTTAATACATAGATATGGGATTTAGAAAGATGGTTCTGATGAACCTTCTGCAGAGCCACAATGGAGACACAAAAAAGAAGGGACTTGTGGACACACTGCGGGAAGGAGAGGGTGGGGCGAACTGAGAGAGTAGCCAGGAAACACATGAGTTACCACACGTGAAACAGGCGCCCAGCAGAAACTCGCTGTGTGACACAGGCAGCTCGATCGGGCGCGCACCCTAGAGGCTGAGACGGGGCGGGAGGTGGGAGAGAAGGGACATACGTAAACCTGTGGCTGATTCGTGTTGATGTGTAGCAGAAACCAGCACAATATTGTAAAGCAATTACCCTCCAACTAAAAAAAAAAAAACAACTGCTGTGGCCATGCCAACTTTTAGCAACCACCACCCACAATTATCAGCCAGCAGCCACTGACATGGAAGCAAGACCCTCCTCCATAAAGGTTTATAACTCACTGAAGGCTCAGATGGTGTTAACATCTTTTAGCCATAAAATGTTTTTAAACTAAGATACATACATTGTTTTTTTCAGACCTAATGCCGATTGCACACTTAACAGACTACAGCATAAACGTAACTTTTATTTGCACTGAGAAACCAAACAGTTTGCACGCCTCACTTTGCCATGGTGGTCCGGAGCCAAGGCGTGCGGGTACCGTGCGCTTGCCTGCTGTGTGTCAGCCACCAGGTGCTTTACTCACTGATCCACCTACCCAACCTCTGGCAACAAACTCTATGAGGCACATAATATTTTTTATTTGCATTTTACGGTTTACAAAGAAAACTGAGGCCAAGAGAATCAGTGACCAACCTCCCCCACCAATCTGGCACCCAGACAGCTGGCTCTGGGTCCACTCTCCTAACGCCCTGCACAAGTGACTTTCACTGAAGAGAACAGACTGGACCTCAGGAGCCCCATTCCCTTTGGGTGATAGGCATGGCGCCGAGGCACTGTCCTCAGCACAGGGCCCAGCTGGAGAGGCGCAAGCAGCCTTCCTCAGGGGGTTCCACCATCCTGGGACAACAATTAAAGGTGGAAACGCCCACATTAAGTTGTCTCCCCTCTTCCCATGAGGAATGGGTGAGGGATGCCTGGGGAATTGCCCGCCCATTCCTGCTGAGACAGAGACACCAAATGAGGAACTTCTAGACATTTCCCAGCCTGTGATATTTGAGCTGGGAATGGCTGACACCAGTGGGCAGGCAGCATTGCTACGAAGGCCCCGGAGAGACAACCACAGAATATAAATCCATCAGGCCACATGAGGAAGGCTGAGCCTCAACAGAGAATATTGGTAAACAGTCTTTTTGGATTTTGAGAACCAAAGCTCAGGTTTGAGATGGCCACCTGGGAGCAGAGAGGACCCCCTTCCTTCCAGGAAGCCAGTCCCTTTGGCAGTTTACCTGCAGAAATGACAAAGTCCTCCCATGCTTTCAAACTTCTATAAAAGAGGCTCAAGGTTCTCAGTGAGGAGATGATTCAATAATGAACAGAAGAAAGCAGAGCCTCAGAAGATCCCTCAAACACTGGCTGTGTGACTTAACCTTAAGACAGAACATTTGAGGGGTCCAGAAGGCAACCAGGAGAAAGGGCAGCTGGAGAGACTCAAGTTTCTCATCTGACCGGGTAAAATGCTCGCAAGATATGGGGCCCTGGCTGGCTGACTACAAACACTGATACACGCCCCAAGACAGAGGCCTCGGGCTCTCCCTGCACACCTGCCACCACCACCAGGAAGCTGGGGAAGCACTAGCGCTCAGTTTAGTCAGCAGGCTTGAGAACACTCACCAATGACACGGATGCTAGAGGACCTAATTGTAGAACATTCCTAAAAATGCAATTGGAGTTGAAATTCCTGTCTTCTCACTTCAATTTTTTTTTTAAAACTGTTTGAATGTATCCTATGAGAAAAGTACTGTGTGATCATCCCTCACAGATATCTGAGCAGGTCTAACTATTTTCAGAGTTGGGACAATCCTTTGGTTTCTGCTAAACAATGAACCAGAACTCAGCGAATCTGAAATGGACTCCGAAAAGCTCCACTCTTTTAATTCCTCCTTTGGCTGAATGTCCTTGAGGTCACTGAGGCTTGACAAGGAAGGCAGGGGATAATGGCTTTACCGAAAATATGTGCCACTTACTACACCATCTGCTACTTACTAACAGAAGCAGAAGATATGAAGAAGAGGTGGCAAGAATACACAGAACTATGCAAAAAAAGGTTTTCATGACCCAGATAATCACGACGCTGTGATCACTCACCTAGAGCCAGACATCCTGTGGTGCAAAGTCAAATGGGCCTTAGGAAGCATCACTACGAACAAAGCTAGTGGAGGTGATGGAATTCCAGTTGAGCTATTTCAAATCCTAAAAGACGATGCTGTCAAACTGCTGCACTCAATATGCCAGCAAATTTGGAAAACTCAGCAGTGGCCACAGGACTGGAAAAGGTCAGTTTTCATTCCAATCCCAAAGAACGGCAATGCCAAAGAGTGCTCAAACTACCACATCATTGGACACATCTCACATGCTAGCAAAGTAAGGCTCAAAATTCTCCAAGCCAGGCTTCAACAATATGTGAACCATGAACTTCCAGATGTTCAAGCTAGATTCAGAGAAGGCAGAAGAACCAGAGATCAAATTGCCAACATCCGTTGGATCATTGAAAAAGCCAGAGAATTCCAGAAAAACATCTACTTCTGCTTTATTGACTATGCCAAAGCCTTTGACTGTGCAAAAAGTGAAGTCACTCAGTCATGTTTGACTCTTTCCGACCCCATGGACTGTAGCCTACCAGGCTCCTCCGTCTATGGGATTTTCCAGGCAAGAGTACTGGAGTGGGTTGCCATTTCCTTTTCCAGGGAGTCTTCCCAACCCAGGGATTGCACCCGGGTCTCCCTTTGACTGTGTGGATCACCACAAACTGTGGAAAATTCTTAAAATAGATAGGGCTATCAGACCACCTTACCTGCTTCCTGACAATCTGTATGAAGGTCAGGAAGCACATTAGAACTGGACATGGAACAATGGACTGGTTCCAAATCAGGAAAGGAGTACATCAAGGCTGTATAATGTCACCCTGCTTGTTTAATTCCTATGCAGAGTACATCAGGCAAAATGCCGGGCTGGATGAAGCACAAGCTGGAATCAAGACTGCCGGGAGAAATGTCAATAATCTCAGATACACAGCTGACACCACCCTTATGGCAGAAAACGAAGAGGAACTAAAGAGCCTCTTGATGAAAGTGAAAGAGGAGAGTGAAAAAGTTGGCTTGAAACTCAACATTCAAAAAAATAAGATCATAGCACTTGGCCCCATTACATGGCAAACAGATGAGGAAACAATGGAAACAGTGAGAGACTATATTTTTGAGCTCCAAAATCACTGCAGATGGTGACTGCAGCCATGAAATTAAAAGATTCTTGCTCCTTGGAAGAAAAGCTATGATCAACCTAGACAGCATATTAAAAAGCAGAGACAAAAGCATTGCCAACAAAGGTTCATCTACTCAAAGCTGTGGTTTTTCCAGTAGTCATGTATGGATGTGAAAGCTGGACTATAAAGAAAGTTGAGAGGGGCAGTCCTAAGATGGAGGAATAGGATGGGGAGAGCACTTTCTCCCCCACAAACTCATCAAAAGATCATTTGAACGCTGAGCAAATTCCACAAAACAACTTTTGATCGCTGGCAGAGGAAACCAGGCACCCAGAAAGGCAGCCCATTGTCTTCAAAAGGAGGAAGGACAAAATATAAAAGATAAAAAGAGAGACAAAGGAGGTAGGGACGGAGACCCATCCCGGGGAGGGAGTCGTAAAAGAGGAGACGTTTCCAAACACCAGGAAACCCTCTCACTCCCCAGATAACTACCCAGATATTAGTTTTTTGAATGTTGGGTTTCAAGCCAGCTTTTTCACTCTCCTCTTTCACTTTCATCAAGAGGCTCTTTAGTTCCTCTTTGCTTTCTGCCATAAGGGTGGTGTCAGCTGTGTATCTGAGATTACTGATATTTCTCCCGGCAGTCTTGATTCCAGCTTGTGCTTCATCCAGCCCGGCATTTTGCCTGATGTACCCTGCATAGGAATTAAACAAGCAGGGTGACATTATATAGCCTTGATGTACTGGGGAGTTTTGGAATCTCAGAGGGCAACATAACCGGGAGGAAAAATAAATAAATAAATAAATAAAACCCACAGATGACGTGCCTAACAGCAACTCCCAGCAGAGAAGTTGGCCAGACGCTGGCATCCACCAGCAGCAAGCGGGGGCTGAACAGGGAAGCGTGTGCTGCAGTGCTCAGGGTGAGGACTGGGCCTCCTGAATGCCGACCCAAGCTGTGGGATAGCCAGAGAGAGAGAACTTTCCCACGAAAAGCTCTAACCTAGGGCACCGCCAGGCCTGCTTACAGAACAAAGGACTGAGCAACACCAGAGACAGAGCTGGCTGCTAACCGGCCCATCCCCCACAGGAGGCAGGGAGGCAAGCCGGTGGCAGCCAGAGCCGGAAAGGGCAATCTCAGCCCCAGAGACGGCATCCTCTACCAAACTACAAGCAAGCGGCTCCCAGTTGCTAACCAAGTCTTCCTGGGATCCTGGACGGTTGACATCCGCCAGGAGGGTCGCAGCCAGAGATCAGCTCCCCAGAGGAGACACACAGCAGACCTGAGACAGCGAAACCAAGCGGCTGGGACGGGGGAGGCGGTAAGACACCCCGCCCCACCTGGGCAGAGTGTGCTCGTCAAGCACCTGGGCCCCTGAGCTGCTCGGACCTGGGAAGGGCACAAAACGCCTTTGTGGAGTACTCGAGAACCTGAACCTGAGCAGCTCAGACCTGGGAAGTGCACGCAACCCAGGGCCCGCTCTAGACAGTTCCCCTGCAGAGCAACCTGGAGCCTGAGCAGTAGAGACCTGGAAAGCACACACACCGTGAGCGGGGGCAAACCCAGTGTGGCCCAGACACTGCGAGCACTCCCAACGCCAGTGATATTTGTTTGCAGGGTTTCTTCCTCCCCACAACACAACTGAACAAGTGAGCCTGAGTAAGTGACCACCTTTGCCCCCTTTGTCAGGGCAGAAATTAGACACTGGAGAGACTTGCAAACAGAAGAAGCCAAAATAAACAGAGGGAAGCTGCTTTGGAAGTGACAGGTGCAACAATTAAAACCCTGGAGTTAGCACCAACTACACTGGAAGGGGCCTATAGACCTTGAGAAGTATAAGCTGGAACAAGGAACTATCTGAAACTGAACTCACCCCACAGCCCGCAACAGCTTAGAGAAATTTCAAGATCTATTTTTACTATTATCATTTTTTAAATTAAAAAAAAAAACTTAGTCCTTTATTACCCCTTTAATTTTCATTTTTGTAACCTATTCAGTTCAGTTCAGTCGCCCAGTTGTGTCAGACTCTTGGCGACCCCATGAATCGCAGCACGCCAGGCCTCCCTGTCCATCACCAACTCCCAGAGTTCACTCAAACTCATGTCCATCGAGTCAGTGATGCCATCCAGCCATCTCATCCTCGGTCGTCCCCTTCTCCTCCTGCCCCCAATCCCTCCCAGCATCAGAGTCTTTCCCAGTGAGTCAACTCTTCGCATGAGGTGGCCAAAGTACTGGAGTTTCAGCTTTAGCATCATTCCTTCCAAAGAACACCCAGGGTTGATCTCCTTCAGAATGGACTGGTTGGATCTCCTTGCAGTCCAAAGGACTCTCAAGAGTCTTCTCCAACACCACAGTTCAAAAGCATCAATTCTTCGGCACTCAGCCCTCTTCACAGTCCAACTCTCACATCCAGACTACTCGAAAAACCATAGCCTTGACTAGACGGACCTTAGTCGGCAAAGTAATGTCTCTGCTTTTTAATATGCTATCTAGGTTGGTCATAACTTTTCTTCCAAAGAGTAACCTATTACCTTGCAAAAAAAAAAAAAACCCTTTAAAAATAAAAGCAAATTATATATATATTTTTATAATTTTGTGATTTTGTTTTTTTTTAATATTGTATTTTTGAGAGTCTAACTTCTACTCTAGATTTTTAATCTTTGCTTTTTGGTATTTGTTATCAATTTTGTATCTTTAAGAATCCAATCTTCAGTACCCATTTTTACTTGGGAGCGAGATTACTGGCTTGATTGCCCTCTCCCCCTTTTGACTCTCCTTTTTCTCACCAGGTCGCCTCTATCTCCCCCCTCCCCCTTCTCCTCTATCCAACTCTGTGAATCTCTTTGTGTGTTCCGGGCTGTGGAGAACACTTAGGGAACTGATTACTGGCTGGATCTGTCTCTCTCCTTTCGATTCCCCCCTTTATCCTCCTGGCCTCCTCTGTCTCCTTCCTCCCTCTTCTCTTCTCTGTGTAACTCCGTGAACATCTCTGAGCGGTCCAGACTGCGTAGATAGAGCACATAGGGATTTGATTCCTGGCTAGCTTGCTCTCTCCCCTTTTGAGTCCCCCTCTTCTCCTCCTGGTCACCTCTATCTCCTTCCTCCCTCTCCTCTTCATGTAACTCAGCGAACCTTTCTGGGGGTCGCTCACTGTGGAGAATCTTTTCTCCATTAACCTAGATGTTTTATCGTTGGTGCTATACAGATGCAGAAGTCTTGAGGCTACTGTAAGAATAAGACTGAAAACCAGAGGCAGGAGGCTTAAGTCCAAACCCTGAGAACACCAGAGAACTCCTGACTCCAGGGAACATTAATCGATAAGAGCTCATCCAAAAGCCTCCATATCTACACTGACACCAAGCTCCACCCAAGAGCCAACACGTTCCAGAGCAAGATATACCATGCAAATTCTCCAGCAATGTAGGAACATAGCCCTGACCTTTAATATACAAGCTTCCCAAAGTCACACCAAACTCACAGACATCTCAAAACTCACTACTGGACACTTCATTGCACTCCAGAGAGAAGAACGCTCCACCCACCAGAACACGGACACAAGCATCCCTAACCAGGAACCCTTGACAAGCCACTTGTCCAACCCCACCCACAGGGAGGAACCTCCACAATAAAGAGGAACCACAAACTTCCAGCACACAGAAAGGGCACCCCAAACACAGCAACCTAAACAACATGAAAAGGCAGAGAAGTACTCAGCAGGTAAAGGAACATGATAAATGACCAGCAAACCAAAGAGGAGGAGATAGGGAGTCTACCTGGAAAAGAATTCAGAATAATAATAGTAAAAATGATCCAAAATCTTGAAAACAGAATGGAGTTACAGATAAACAGCCTGGAGACAAGGATTGAGAAGATGCAAGAAATGTTTAACAAGGACCTAGAAGAAATAAAAAAGAGTCAATCAATAATGAATAATGCAATAAATGAGATTTTAAAAAAAAACTCTGGAGGGAACCAACAGTAGAATAACTGAGGCAGAAGATAGGATAAGTGAGGTGGAAGATAGAATGGTGGAAATAAATAGAGTAGAGAGGAAAAAAGAATAAAAAGAAATGAGGACAACCTCAGAGACCTCCAGGACAGTGTCAAAAGCCCCAACATTCGAATCACAGGAGTCCCAGAAGAAGACAAAAAGAAAGGCCATGAGAAGATACTTGAGGTGATGATAGCTGAAAACTTCCCTAAAATGGAGAAGGAAATAGCTACCCAAGTCCAAGAAACTCAGAGAGTCCCAAACAGGATAAACGCAAGGCAAAACACCCCAAGACACATATTAATCCAATTAACAAAGATCAAACACAAAGAACAGATATTAAAAGCAGCAAGGGAAAAACAACAAATAACACACAAGAGGATTCCCATAAGGATAACAGCTGATCTTTCAGTAGAAACTCTTCAAGCCAGAAGGGAATGGCAGGACATACTTAAAGTGATGAAAGAAAATAACCTACAGCCCAGATTACTGTACCCAGCAAGGATCTCATTCAAATATGAAGGAAAAATCAGAAGCTTTACAGAAAAGCAAAAGCTGAGAGAATTCAGCACCACCAAACCAGCTCTCCAACAAATGCTAAAGGATCTTCTCTAGACAGGAAACACAGAAAAGGTGTATAAGCTTGAACCCAAATCAACAAAGTAAATGGCAATGGAATCATACTTATCAATAATTACCTTAAATGAAAATGGGTTGAATGCCCCAACCAAAAGACAAAGACTGGCTGAATGGATACAAAAACAAGACCCCTATATATGCTGTCTACAAGAGACTCACCTTAAAACAAGGGACACATACAGACTGAAAGCGAAGATATTTCACGTAAAGGGAGACCAAAAGAAAGCAGGAGTAGCAATACTCATATCAGATAAAACAGACTTTGAAATAAAGGCTGTGAAAAGGGACAAAGGACACTACATAATGATCAAAGGATCAATCCAAGAAGATATAACAATTATAAATATCTATGCACCCAACATAGCACCACAATATGTAAGGCAAATACTAACAAGTACGAAAGGGGAAATTAACAGTCACCCAATAATAGTGGGAGACTTTTAATACTCCACTTATACCTATGGATATATTAACTAAACAGAAAATTAGCAAGGAAACACAAACTTTAAATGATACAATGAACCAGTCAGACCTAACTGATATCAATAGGACATTTCACCCCAAAGCAATGAATTTCACATTTTTTCTCAAGTGCACACAGAACCTTCTCCAGGATAGATCACATCCTGGACCATAAATCTAGCTTTGCTAAATTCAAAAAACTTGAAATAATTCCAAGCATCATTTCTGATCACAATGCAGTAAGATTAGATGTCAACTACAGGAAAAAAAGCTATTAGAAATACAAACATATGGAGGCTAAACAACACGCTTATGAATAACCAACAAATCACAGAAGAAATCAAAAAAGAAATCAAAATATGCATAGAAATGAATGAAAATGAAAACACAACAACCCAAAACCTATGGGACTCAGTAAGAGCAGTGCTAAGGGAAAGGTTCAGAGCAACACAAGCTTACCGCAAGAAACAAGAAAAAAGTCAAATAAATAAACTAAGTCTACACCTAAAGCAACTAGAAAAGGAAGAAATGAAGAACCCCAGGGTTAGTAGAAGGAAAGAAATCATAAACATTAGGGCAGAAATAAATGCAAAAGAAATAAAAGAGACCATAGCAAAAATCAACAAAGCTAAAAGCTGGTTCTTTGAGAAGATGATAAAATAGACAAACCATTAGCCAGACTCATCAAGAAACAAAGGGAAAAGAATCAAATCAACAAAATTAGATATGAAAATGGAGAAATCACAACAGACAACACAGAAATACAAAGGAGCATAAGAGACTACTATCAGCAACTGTATGCCAATAAAATCGACAACTTGGAAGAAATGGGAAAATTCTTAGAAAAGTATAACTTTCCAAAACGGAACCAGGAAGAAATAGAAAATCTTAACAGACCCATCACAAGCACAGAAATCGAAACTTTAATCAGAAATCTTCCAGCAACAAAAGCCCAGGACCAGAAGGCTTCACAGCCAAATTCTACCAAAAATTTAGAGAAGAGCTAACACCTATCCTACTCAAACTCTTCCAGAAAACCGCAGAGGGAGGTAAACTTCCAAACTCATTCTATGAGGCCACCATCACCCTAATACCAAAACCTGACAAAGATGCCACAAAAAAAGAAAACTACAGGCCAATATCACTGATGAACATAGATACAAAAATCCTTAACAAAATCCTAGCAAACAGAATCCAACAACATATTAAAAAGATCATACATCATGACCAAGTGGGTTTTATCCCAGGAATGCAAGGATTCTTTAATATCCACAAATCAATGTAATACACTACGTTAACAAATTGAAAGATAAAAACCATGATTATCTGAACAGATGCAGAGAAAGCCTTTGACAAAATTCAACATCCATTTATAATAAAAACCCTCCAGAAAGCAGGAATAGAAGGAACATATCTCAACATAATAAAAGCTATATATGACAAACCCACAGCAAACATTATCCTCAATGGTGAAAAATTGAAAGCATTTCCCCTAAAGTCAGGAACAAGACAAAGGTGCCCACTCTCACCACTACTATTCAACATAGTTTTGGAAGTTTTAGCCACAGCAATCAGAGAAGAAAAAGAAATAAAAGGAATCCAGATTGGAAAAGAAGAAGTAAAACTCTCACTGCAGATGACATGCTCCTCTACGTAGAAAACCCTAAAGACTCCACCAGAAAATTACTAGAGCTAATTAATGAATGTAGTAAAGTTGCAGTATATAAAAATAACACACAAAAATCCCTTGCATTCCTATACACTAACAATGAGAAAACAGAAAGAGAAATTAAGGAAACAATTCCATTCACCATTGCAACAAAAAGAATAAAACACTTAGGAATAAATCTACCTAAAGAAACAAAAGACCTATATATAGAAAACTATAAAACACTGATGAAAGAAATCAAAGATGACACAAATAGATGGAGAAATATATCATGTTCATGGATGGGAAGAATCAATATAGTGAAAATGAGTACTCTACCCAAAGCAATATATAGATTCAATGCAATCCCTATCAAGCTACCAACGGTAGTTTTCAGAGAACTAGAAGAAATAATTTCACAATTTGTATGGAAATACAGTAAAACTTGAATAGCCAAAGCCATCTTGAGAAAGAAGAATGGAACTGGAGGAATCAACCTGCCTGACTTCAGACTATACTACAAAGCTACAGTCATCGAAACAGTATGGTACCGGCACAAAGACAGAAATATAGATCAGTGGAACAAAATAGAAAGCCCAGAGATAAATCCACGCACCTATTGACAACTTATCTTTGACAAAGGAGGCAAGAATATATAATGGAGAAAAGACAATCTCTTTAACAAGTGGTGCTGGGAAAACTGGTCAAGCACTTGTGAAATAATGAAACTAGAACACTTTCTAACACCATACACAAAAATAAACTCAAAATGGATTAAAGATCTGAATGTAAGACCAGAAACTATAAAACTTCTAGAGGAAAACACAGGCAAAACACTCTCTGACATAAATCACAGCAGGATCCTCTATGACCCACCTACCAGAGTAATGGAAATAAAAGAAAAATAAACAAATGGGACCTAATTAAAATTAAAAGCTTTTACACAATGAAGGAAACCATAAGCAAGGTGAAAAGACAGCCTTCAGAATGGGAGAAAATAATAGCAAATGAAGACAAAATTCTTTGTCTCCCAATTAATCTCAAAAATATACAAGCAGCTCCTGCAGCTCAATTCCAGAAAAATAAACGACTCAATCAAAAAATGGGCCAAAGAACTAAATAGACATTTCTCCAAAGAAGACATACAGATGGCTAGCAAACACATGAAAAGAGGCTCAACATCACTCACTATCAGAGAAATGCAAATCAAAACCACAATGAGGTACCATTTCACACCAGTCAGAATGGCTGCGATCCAAAAGTCTACAAGCAATAAATGCTGGAGAGGGTGTGGCGAAAAGGGAACCCTCTTACACTGTTGGTGGGAATGCAAACTAGTACAGCCACTATGGAGAACAGTGTGGAGATTCCTTAAAAAACTGGAAATAGAATTGCCATATGACCCAGCAATCCCACTACTGGGCATACACATTGAGGAAACCAGAATTGAAAGAGACACGTGTACCCCAATGTTCATCGCAGCACTGTTGACAATAGCTGGGACATGGAAGCAACCTAGATGTCCATCAGCAGAGGAATGGATAAGAAAGCTGTGGTACATATACACAATGGAGTACCACTCAGCCATTAAAAAGAATACATTTGAATCAGTTCTAATGAGGTGGATGAAACTGGAGCCTGTATAAGGGTGAAGTAAGCCAGAAAGAAGAACACCAATACAGTATACTAACACATATATATGGAATGTAGACAGATGGGAATGATGACCCTGACAGCAAAAGAGACACAGATGTATAGAACAGTCTTTTGGACTCTGCAGGAGAAGGGGAGGGTAGGATGATTTGAGAAAACAGCATTGAAACATGTAGATTATCATATGTGAAACAGATCACCAGTCCAGGTTTGATGCATGAGACAGGGTGCTCAGGGCTGGTGCACTGGGATGACCCTGAGGGATGGGATGAGGAGGGAGGCGGAAAGGGGGTTCAGGATAGGGAACATATGTACACCCGTGGCGGATTCATGTCAATGTATGGCAAAAACCACTACAATAATGTAAAGTAACTAGCCTCCAATTAAAATAAATAAATTTAAAAGAAAGAAAGAAAGTTGAGAGCTGAAGAATTGATACTTTTAACTGTGGTGTTGGAGAAGACTCCTGAGAGTCCCTTGGACTGCAAAGAGATCAAACCAATCAATTCTAAAGGAGAACAGTCCTGAATATTCATTGGAAGGACTGACGCTGGAGCTCCAATACTTTGGCCACCTGATGTGAAGAGCTGACTCACTGGAAAAGACCCTGATGCTGGGAAAGATTGAAGGCAGGAAGAGAAGGGGACGACAGAGGATGAGACAGTTGGATGGCATCACCGACTCAATGGACATGAGTTTGAGTAAGCTCTGGGAGTTGGTGATGGACAGGGAAGCCTGGTGTGCTGCAGTCCATGGGGTTGCAAAGAGTCAGACACGACTGAGGGACTGAACTGAACTGAACTACTCCTCCAGAAATCTACACTCCTCCTGGCAACGTGTGCACAAAACAATCAGCTGTCACCTCGGGTCTGCACACTGACTGAGGGGCACCTCACCGGGGAAGGGGCCTCTTCCAGACTCTAAAGTTCCAGAACAAACCACAATCTGAAAGAGAGAAAGAAACGGGGCCTGAAATGGTAACTGCCAAGATGCCAGGGCCTTCCACCTCAGGGAATTCAGAGGGACCCCTGCCTCATACACTTGGCAGAGAGACAAGGGGACTGATTTCTGAAACCTCGTGCACCACGGAGGCTACAATATGCTCTATGTTCATGAGCAGAGGAATGAAGAAGAGGGCTGGGTTAATGAGGACTTTAGTGAGGAAACATAAAGCTAGCTGCCAAAGGACTGCACTGCACAGGAGAAGCAGAGAGTTCGGGTGACACAGGAAAGATAAGGCTATCCTGCCCCGAGAACGGCCCTCACTCTCCATAGGAATCAGGAAGTCAAGGGGACCGGAAGTCCTCCATTCAACCTCCACACTGCACCCCAGCACTACCTTCTAGAAGGGGCTCTCCAAAGCTGCCCCAAGGCCACCACCCCAGAAGAAGAGCAGCCTGCACTGTGGCTGTCCCGCCCTACCAGCAACTCCCTACCAACATTTAGACCTAAGCCCACTGGACTCCTGCATATTAGAACCAAAGAGCAGGGCGTTCCTGGTGGTCCACTGGTTAAGATCCATGCTTCTGGCTGCAGGGGCTACAGTTTGATCCCTGGTCAGGGAACTAAGATCCCACATGCCACACAGCCCAATTAAGTAAATAAAAACAGCAGAGGAAGGGGACATATGTAAAACTATAGCTGGTTGGAGTTACTGTACAGCAGAAACCAACACAATATTGTAAAACAATTTTCCTCTAATTAAAAATTTTTAAAAAGCTAACAAAGGCGGGAAAACAACACCAGAGCAGAAGGCCTCCCGCCCTGCTGGGCCTCTCCGAGCCACCGCTCTCTAGTCTCCCTGGGCTGCTCTCTAGTCTCCTTCACTGCTGGCCCCCACCCCAGCTTCCCCAAGCCATGCCACAACTGCTCTTGCAAGGTCAAGGGTATCCTGGCTGTTGGATCCAAAAGACATGATGCAAGCCTCCTCCCCTGATCACTCTCCTTCCCTCAGCTTCCAGGACATTCCAGGGCCCTGGCTCTCCTCAGCACCTGTCCTCACAGCCCATCTACCCCTGCCCTGCTAGTGCCTCTCTTTCGGCTTCCAGGATCACTCCCCAGGACCACCTCCCCACCGACATCCAGATCCTTCCCTCTTGCTCGAGACTTTCACTTGTGCTTCACTGCACATAGGCTGCTCCTAGCAACCCACGTCTCAGGCCACTGCACACAAATTCCAGTGTTCACAACAAACTCATCTGCCTGCCCCGGCCCCAATCCCCAACCCCTCTCTTCCCTGCATGTGCTCAGCCTCAGGGAAAGGCAAGGCCACCACCAAGCCAAACCCACATTCATCCTCAGCTCCTCCTCCCACCTCACAGACCCTCTGCTGCCGCTGCTGCTAAGTAGCTTCAGTTGTGTCCGACTCTGTGCAACCCCAGAGACGGCAGCCCACCAGGCTCCCCCGTCCCTCAGATTCTCCAGGCAAGAACACTGGAGTGGGTTGCCATTTCCTTCTCCAATGCGAGAAAGTGAAAAGTCAAAGTGAAGTCGCTCAGTCGTGTCTGACTCCTAATGACTCCATGGACTGCAGCCTACCAGGCTCCTCCGTCCATGGGATTTTCCAGGCAAGAGTACTGGAGTGGGTTGCCATTGCCTTCTCCCACAGCCCCTCAGCAAACCACAAAATCCTAAGCTCACCTTCCAATGCCCTCTTGGGTGTTCCTTTCTACACTCACTGAGCACCCTTGTTCAGGCTACTATCACCTCTCACTGGGGCCCCCAACCACGGGGACCTCCCCCTACTCTGGTCTCCACACCAGTCAGTGATCTGTGGAAACCACTTAAATAGGGTGCTATGCTCTGCCTGCAGCCACCGCCCTGGTGGTCAAGCCTGGCCTCAAGCTGAAAGATGGCAGGGGCAGGATGGTACCCTCCCCTGCTGACTCCAGGGCCAGCCCGGCTGGCCACACAGCCACGAGAACCACCACTGCCTCAGAAAATACCGTACTACTCGGAGATGGAGCACTTGCTCCTAGGAGGATCTTCCTGCCTGGATCCCGGGCTCCTCTCCTGCAGAGCAGGGCTGCATGGCTACATTCTGAGGAAACAAGTAGAAGCACCCAGAGATTCTCCAGTGCAGCAGCCAGAACTGCCCATCAAAGTCTCCCACCCAATCCTGAGAAACAGTAGTAATAGTAACTGCCTAATTCTTTAAAACCCCAGCCTCTTGCAAGGATTAAAGGAGATGGTGCAGGAGGGTGCCCACTAGTGGCTGGCATGCAGCAGTACTAATGGTCACTACAGCCGAGCTTTGCCTCCCTGCCCTGACAGTCCAGGGGCTCACAGGGAACCTCCTATGGGATCCTGGGACCTGGAGACTTCACAGCTGTCAGGAAGTCATTATGAGGGGGCCTTGCTCACTTCTCGGCCTCAATTATGCAGTCTTTATGGTCAAGCTCATTCAGAGTCCAGAAGTGTCCTTACAGACGTTCAGGTGTGAGAAGCATGACCAAGCTCTGGGGAGGACCTCAAGCCCAATCACCAAGTGGGAGACTGCAGGAGAACCCGAACCTTCACAATGGGAGGGTCTGTTTTCACCTGAACCCGGGTCAAAGGAGAGGACAAAAATGTGGAGTTAAGAGAACTTGAGCCCTTACTTGGGTTTTGTTTTATTGTTTGTTTTTAAAGGAAGGGGAGACTGACTGGCCTCCATCAAGTTGCTTCTGGTGAAATCAAAGTGGAAGTTTCTTTCACACTGCAGAAGTAATGATCAATCACACCCTTTTCTGTAACCAGGAAGGCAATACCCATCACTGACCTTAACAACGACGCCCTGGAAACATCACAGGTTCAGCTAATTTGATATTACATATGTGCAAAAACAGCGTCCAGCTATCTAGACCGTATACTCTATGTTCTTTCAGTTTCTATCCAAGAGTCTGAACCTGCCACAAAGCCCAAGCCCACAAAAATGACCCGGTAAAAAGCTGGAGAGTTAAGAGTCAAGTACACGTATCTCCCCAAACTGGGGGCCTGCCCGCAAAAGATTGTTGTTGTCTATAGTACTGTCATTTTCGGAACCAAAGGCTTTAAATGATATTTTGCAAGATCATTCAGAGCTAAAAAAAACCATCAACTTCATTAAAAGGGCGCTCAGAGGCCTCCCTGTCGTCCACCGGGTTGGGACCTTTCCCCAAGGCTTCCCTAAACCCCACTCTTTCTCTGGGGAGAGAGAGCTGACTTTCGCGTCCCCTCCACAATTCCCCAACAGTTACCTCGCTTGAACTCCTCCAGGACGGCGTCCAGCTTGGTGTCGTTGAAGACGAAGTGGAGTGGGTGATTGTAGAAGCGGGTGATGGTGCTGAGCGGCGTGCAGTCTTCGGGGTCCACGAAAGCTAAGTCCTTGAGGTAGAGCATGTCCACGATGTTGGAGCGCTCGTCCTCGTAAACGGGGATGCGCGTGTGGCCGCTCTGCATGATGCTGGCCAGGACGCCGAAGTCCAGCACGGTGCTGGCATCCAGCATGAAGCAGTCCTCGAGGGGCGTGAGCACGTCCTCCACTGTCCGGCAGGGCAGCATGCCCTTGCTGAGATCGCTGTAGGGGTCGCCGCCGCCGCGCGCCAGCTCCAGCACGCGCTCGCGCAGCCTCCCTGGCCGCGCCGCCAGCTCCAGCAGCTGGCCCACCGGCAGCGCTACGGGCAGGGTGAGCAGCACCGCCAAGCGGCTGAGGATCAGTGCGCGCGGCGCCAGTGCCAACGTCCAGCGCCCGCTCACGGCGGCCGGCACCACCTCGCCCACCAGGAACACGAGCCCCGCGCTGCCTAGCACGGCCGGCACGGCGCGCTGGCCGGCCGCGCGGTACAGCAGAACGGCCAGCGCCGCCTGCGCCAGGCTGGCCAGCAGCAGCAGCGCGCCCAGGGCGCAGCCCGCCCAGCGCCGTGCGGGCTCCAGGCGCCGCGCCGCCGCACGCTCCGCCTCCGAGCCGCTCTCGCGCAGCACCTGCACCTCGGCGGGCGCCAGCGCCAGTGCGCTCAGCTGCAGGCCCCGCGCCAGGGCCGCCAGCGCCAACAGCCCCGCCGCCCCCAGGCCCAGAGCCCAGGGCGGCGCCTCCTCCTCGGCTGCCGAGCCGCCCGGCTCCACACGCACGGCCAGCAACGCCGAGTGCGGGCGCGCGGCCTCGGCGCGCAGGCGCAGCAGTGCGCGCCACTCGCCCGTGAGGGCTGCCGCCTCTTCGGCCGCCGAACCCCCCGGCTCCCCGCGCACCGCCAGCCGCACAGAGTGCGGGCGCGCGGCCTCGGCGCGCAGGCGCAGCAACGCACGCCACTCGCCCGTGGGAGCCGCCGCTTCGTCGGGCGCTGCGGCCGGCCCGCCCTCGGGGCAACCCGCCCCCTCAGGAGCGACCCAGGACCAGGAGCTGTTGGAAAAGCCCGAGCCGAAGAGGCGCAAGCGGAAGGTGGCCTCCGGCGCGGCCCGCATCCCCCCTTCGCGCGCCCACCCCGCACCCGCCGCTCCGTCCTCCTCTAGACAGACGCCCAGCACTCGCGGGCCCGGCGCCGCCTCTCCGGCGGCGTTGCCCAGGCAGAGCGCGGCGAGCAACCAGCCTAGCCGACCCGCCGCCGCCGCCGCCATCGCCTGCTGCCCCCTCTCCGCCTGCTGCCCCCTCTCGGCCTCCCGCGCAGCCTACCTCTCCGCCTCCGCCGGGCCAATCGTCGCCAGCCTTGGAGTCTCTTCAGCCAATAGGCGGCGGGCGGGGGCGGGCCCCAGGGTCGGACTAGGCTGCGCCGGGGAGTAAACAAGCGGCGGCGCGATCCCGGGGCGGGCCGGGGGCGTGGGGCTCTGGGCCCTGTGGGCCTGGGCCGCGGCACCCGGAGGACGCTGGGCGGCGAGCTGGCCCGCTCTCCGCGGGGGTCTAGTTCCCTTCGGCCCTCCCCAGCGCCGGGAGGCCAGGCCCGTACTCTGGGAATCCCTGGCTCGGCACTTGGGCCGCCGAGAGCAGTGGCGCTCCTGAAATTGCAGATAGAGAATTTAACGAAGGGAGATGGTCCGTTTTCTCGGAAACCGACGACCCAAACCTCGAAGAGGGCTAAAAGAACCGACGACTGGGCGTCGGGAGCTAAAGCTTATTGAAAGTATTCCTTGATCGCGCGCGACTCGGTTGTGGGTCTGGGACGTGACACACTCAGTCCCTCCTTAGATGAACTTGCACCCCTGCCAGAGAGAACGAAGGACGTAAACACACGAAATCACCGCCTCATTGGATCCTCGCAGCTACTTCGTTATTTAATACACTTTACCAGAGAAAAGTGAACACTACTCGGGCAATGCTGGGTTCCAAAGCGACCAGCCTAATATCCTGTCGCCATCCCAGCAACACTAGGAGTTGGCATCTCTGTCAGAAATTACTGTATCTGGTCACTTCACTTCTAGCAGAGCATCCTTGGGAAAATAATTCCTAACGACCAACAGGAACTATTCAAGAGGATCCTCCCCGGATTGTTGTTTTAGAAGACTGTATGATCCTTGACAGTATGGAATGTTCCTCAACCTGTTATATGTGAACTTTACCTGGTTGGAAGGAAACAGACAAGCTAACAAGACTTCTCTATAAGTGTCCCGACAAAATGGTTTTTTTGTATTTTCTACATTTTTATGTATTTTCAACTTTCCTAACAAGTAGACTGATAAGACCATCCATATACGTGTCATTTAAAATGGTCTTTGCAAGGACTGTATAGAAACACATATGTTGTCATGAAAATACTATTAAAAAGCTTAGGCACTGTGGTCACAATTAAGTGAAATATACTTGTGTGGAAGGTAATGGGCAAAAATGAGTAAACCTGTGGTGACTGACCAACAAAAGTATTGTGTGAAAAATTCCAGAATAAGCTGCCAGCAGAAGCAATTATGACCTTTGACCCTTTCCACCGGACTGGCATGCCTCTTTTGAAAAAATAATAATAGACTCAGTCCCTTTGGTTCACACTTCTGTCTCCAAGTCTAGATAAAAATGCTGACACAGATAGAATGGACAACAGCTTGAAATGAGCCACATGCCTGAAAAGTTAACCAGCAAAGAACAGTTCCAGAGGCAAGGTGGGAAAAACGCCCAGTACATCTACACAGGGCTCTGACCTCTGACAAGTTACTTTTCCTCTGGTCTCAGACTTCCTTGGAAAACAACCTTGTAACTTATTTTGGCAGGGAAACCTTTGGATAGAACAATCAGATCACACTTGGAAAACACAAATGATGATTTAAACCATGAGACCCAAAGGATCCAGTGCAGGGCAAACAAAGTTGCCCATGAATGACTTTCTATGAACAACATAGGTCCCACCCCACTTTACCAGCTTCTGTCTTCCTTGGCTCTGCACCATTCTTTAGTCCATTATCACAGCATCGGTGGAGACACTTGTCACCAGACTTTCAGGTCCCCCATGGACGATTTTCCTTTCTGGCCATTCAGCTCAGGACATTTCCATGTTTTATCGTAATATTTACTCTTGAGTTTTAAACCTATAACTAATGTGTGACTAATCCGACTGACTCTTCCTCCTCTCTCGTCTATATGTCACTGCCTCCAGCCAGTTTTCCTCGACCATGGTTACTAGGTTCAGTCAAGGTTATAGGAGCAGCATGCTCCCCTCCAATAAAATCCGGTACTTACCTTCTGGTAAGGCCCATTCATTCATTCAACAAGTATTTCCTGCATCCGGTGCTTGCAGTGCACTGGGACTGCAGTTGAAGTAACAAATACCCTGACCTGCTGGAGCTTAAGCTCTAGTGTGAGGACAACAAAAAATACACAAATCCTTATTTTAATACCTGACAGTTGAGTTCTGCAGAGGGAAAAAACAAGGCAAGATGAGGAGACGGACAGAGGGATGGGGGCCAAGCTCTTTTGGGTGGTCTAATGGGGGAAGGCCTCTTCAAGGAGGTAGCGTTTGAACAGAGGCTTAGATGAAGCAAGGGGTGAGCCTCACAAAGACCTGGGAGAATGTTCCAGGTGGAGAAGATAGCCTGAGGGGTTGCTGGCATGTGGCATGTAGCAGAGGCTGAAACGTGTGTGGGACGGCTGGATGAATGAAATTTATTCTTGCCCACCTATACACAGGACTCTGCATTTGTTACTCCTTTGTCTGAAATGTCCTCTTTCCTTTCTGCCTACCCAATGCCTAACATTCCCCCCAATTTCCCTCTTAAGCCAGGGTTCCTTGAGCCCCTGGCCTGGGTGCACTCGATTGTACCCTCTGGCTAGGCACGTGGGGGCGCTGTGGGAGTCTGACCGACTGAAGCCTCCGGAGTGGATGCAGTGAGGTCCCTTCTAGGTGGGCTCCCCGGGGGTGGGCACTCCAGCTTGGGAGACCACAACCAGCCTCCAAGTCTGGACCGAGAGGCAACTGCTGTTCTTAGACAATGTGATCCTAGTTTTAGATCAAGCACCTTTCTCCTTTAGCCCCTAGAGGAGAGAGGAGGGGCAATTTGCCCATTCCAGCTGTCCTTGGTCCTCTGGTTTCCATTTTACTGGATTCGTAACAGTGGCAGCAGCAGCTGGCACTCTCTAGCTCCTGTGACAACAGCCTTATGTTTTTGTAAGTTACATGTCTCCATTTCATTATTTTTAGTGCTGAACAGTCCCAGGATGCTTGCCTCTTGCCCTGTCATAGCCAAGCACAGCGACTTCGGCTCTGTGACAAGTCCTGAGCTCAGACAGGCCAACTGCAGGCTCACCAAGATTTATCCATATTTCATTTTTTTATTACCAATCAAAAATAAATTCCATATATTGTTTAGCAAATATTATCATTGTTTTGTGACAAAAGACACAAGAGTCATAACAACAAAACTCCCCGAGAGTCAAAACTCATAACAATGCCAAAATAAATCACAAAAATATACAAATTAAAATCTTATGCAAAATAAATACGAGTTATTTGCTACGGTGGCTGTGACTCGCCTACCCATATGAAGGCCTGCTGTTTGCGGAGGTCCCCCTTCCATGGGAAGACGCGCAGGGCTGGGCCAGGTCCAGGGTACGGCTCAGCCCAGGAACCAGAGGCTAGAATAGGAAATGAGAAATTGCACTGGGAAGAGGAAGTCATCGGACCAGTAATATTTGGAAATAACCATGACCCTCTGCCGAAAGTGATTATAAATGGGGACAGGGAGAGGTGGGGAGGAGGGACCATCTCTTGAGAGCATCTGTGTGTGCACAGAGGTAGCCGTGGAAGTGTGTGTACCTGCTCCATGGACTTCACACACAAACACTAGGTTCGGGCAGTGCGTGGGCTCAGGCAGCACTCAGGCCCCAGGAAAACCGCACTGCAAGACCCCATGTGGACGTGGAGAGCAAGCTGCTCCTGGAGAAAACTAAGGGGTTTCCCTGGACAGGGCACGAAGGTCTGGTGTCTTCCTTATGGCTGAGAACCCATAGGTGTCACCACCTTCTCTCCAGACCTGGAGAAATCACTTCTGTCACTGGAAGGCCTGTTAAACTGACCAGGGCCCAGCATACTTGGTGCAAGGCATTTTCTGGTCATTACCAACAGAGCACTTGGGGTTCCAGGTCTCACGGGTTGAGGAAAGAAGTGAATAAATAACATGCAGGAAGGCCTGCCGAGGCTCCCTCGTCTGTTCCAGGCCCCCCAGCAAGTGTTCCCAACCAAAGGGTCAAAGTGGACCTTGGTCCCACAGCCTCCCCGACAGTGGGAAGCCTGCTACTCAGGAAGATGGTGCAGGACTGCAGATGGGGCTGGGGCATTCAGGGTCCAGTACCACAGGCTTCAGCAAAGACTGGGATGACAGCTCACACTAGGATCTCACACATGTGTAGGACAGGGCTGCTGGCTGGGTGCCTTCTAGGTGGAAACCTCCTTTCCCGGGTTCTGTAAGTGCGTGAACAAGGTCAGGTGAGCCTCAGCCACAGAGGAAAGGCCATGAGAACCCACTTGGGTTGGCTTCCTACACATCCTCCTGACCTTAATCCCTAAGAGACACTGGGGTTTGGAATTAGAAGCAGGGAGTCTGGAAAGGGCTTTGTGGGTCCATAACGAGACTTGACTTTGGCCATGGGGTGGGAGGGGGGATAAACTGATTGCTAACAACGTAGATGCTCATGACCAAGTTCCCTCCTGGCCCTGAAAGGAGCATCACAGGTAAGCCCCTCTCACACAGACACTCTCCCCACCTGGGGAAAACCTTTGGTGAAACTGAGGGCAGAGCCTGGGAGCAGTCTGGTTAGGAGTCTTAAAAGTGTGAGACCCTGCCTAACACTTGGGAGTCAGCCCCACGACAAGGGGAGAGCTGTCCAAAGGGGTGGATGTGAGGCAGATCGTGGGGACAGGGCTGAGAGTCCTTGGCCCAGCCCAACTCACCAGGAGACCCCATCAGCAGAGTTCTAGGAGGTTCCTGGGTCCAGCGATTGACAGGAGGAGGCGTGCTCCTCTCCACAGTTGGGAGTATCACCTCCCTGACCACGGTTCCCAGAAAAATCCCTTGGCCTCAGTGACGACAGGTGGGCCTCAGTGACGACAGGTGATCCTCAGCGTGCGTCCAGGCAGTTTTTTTTCAGCACTATTTGGTTCTTTGCTTCCTGGGAAGAACTGTCTTCTCTCCCAAGAAGAAATCTTCCTCCAGGAGGCCACGGCGGTGCCATCTCTGGAGGGCGTGGAAGAGGAGCAGGGAGAGGTGGCTCCCTGAGTCAGGGATGCAGCCAGGAGGTGCAACTAGGAGCACATTATGGCTATTGCTTCCTGGGGTGAGAAACCCTACCCCTTTTAAAGTTTTTGTGGAAAAAAAAAATTGCTTTTAAATAAAGTTCCTTAACCCTGTCTTCCCTTCCCCCTATGATATTTAAAAAGAGGTGCAATGAGCTGAGTTTAGAAGCGCTCCTGGTCGCCAGTATACTGCCCCACAGTCCAGGGCTGTGCAGCTGCCACCTCCGAGCTGTTCAGAGGTCTCTGTCAGAGACCAGATCCCCCTCAGGCAGGGGACCCTCTGGCTGCTCAGTCAGACAAGGTAACTGTACCCCTTCCGGCCTAACAGGCTCCCTGTCTTCTTGTGGGCCCACTGGGGAGGCCCCCGCGGGGCTGGCGGGGGACCCCGGGCCCTCCTGTCAGATGGCGCTCTCATGAGACGTTCTGTGCAGCAAGGAGTTGCGCTCGTTCAGCAGGTTCGTGGTCTCGTCCACCGGCGGCGGCTCGGCCTTGTCAGCTGAGTTCTCGGTGCAGATGGCACACCCGTCCGGGGGGAACTGGGGACAGTTCTCCATGCGGGAGGCCAGCAGCCCGTTCTGGTACTGTTGCCGGGTGATCTGCAGGGGGTGGGCAGGGGTGGGGTGGTCACTGAGAGCAGGGTTGGGGGGCTGGGATAGAAGCTGAGTCCAGGAAAGCGGGCATGACCCAGGGCAGAGGGTATCAGAAGCCCCGCCCTCCCCCCTCCCCCACCCCACAAAGACTGAGAAGCTATAGGAAGGACACACATCCCAGGTCCAGGCCCGCGTGCTGGGTGCGTGTGCCGTGTGCTAAGTCACTTCAGTCGTGTCTGGCTCTTTGCGATCCCATAGACTGTAGCCGGCCAGGCTCCTCTGTCCATGGGATTCTCCAGGCAAGAATACTGGAGTGGGTTGCCATGCCTTCCTCCAGGGAATCTTCCCAACCCAGGGATCGAACCCACGTCTCTTGTGTTTCCTGCATTGGCAGGTGGGTTCTTTACCACTAGCAACACCTGGGAAGCCTATCCATGCTGGGTGCCGTGGATCAAAGAAGCTGCCGATGGCCTGGAGCCAGAGTGATCCAGACGCCCCGGAGGCAGAGGGCTATGGGGAGTGCTCACCTTAATGTACTGGAGGTCCATGAGTGCCCGCACGCTGAAGTCAGAGATGTACTGGCCCAGGATCGAGCTGCCAAACTGGTTGCTGCTGCCTGCCAAGGGCGCGGTGCTCACCGTCTCTGAGCGGTCTGGGTAGCTGAGGGAGGCCGAGCGGCTGAGGGCCGTGGGGTGCGATGGGGAGCGGTCTGTGGCTGGGACAGAGACCGTGAGGTCAGCGGCCAGCCTGGCGCCCCGCACAGCCTCCTGGTCCAACCGCATCCCTCAGGTGCTTGGGCAGTGGTGCCCTCACGGGAAACGGGAAGGAGTTCTCGGGTGCAAACAAAGCCCTTACTGCAAGGTCTGACTTCATCAGAGCAAACGGGTTAGTTTGTTTAGAAGTGTTGTGCAGTAAGTGTTCAAAAGTCTACCCGAACAGAGAACAAAACAGAAAGCAAAAAGCTGAGACACAGAAAGTCTATGTCTACAAAAGCCCTCATTTCCCCAGACAACTAACGAGGCAGGGGCAACACAAAGGTGGCCCGAGTGTGGTAGATAGCATCGCGATGACTGCTTCTCTCAAGGGATGTAAACTGCACACTTTTACACTATATGAAGAGGAAGAACCTACAGTTTGCACTCTCTCACCATACACACAGACACCCCCAACGTGATACCCTGTTCGTATCTTAAAGTGCTTCTAAGAGCTCAAAAGTATGTTCCGTGAGACTTGTGTGTGAAACAGTCCTGCCTGTGTCTGCTGAGCCCAGCCAGTCTAGCAGGGGGATGGAGGCAGCACACTCTTCTCACAGGAACCTGGAAGCCCCAGAGCTCCAGCTTCCCATGCTGGGGTGTCTGGAGACTGGTCCCAGTCTCTGTCCCAGGAGGCAGAGCCCTGGGGTAGCTATGCAGTGCCTCTTCCCATCACTAGGGGCAGAACAGGCTTCACTCAGCTGATAGTAACCAGGAAAGGGGAATGACTCAACTTCCAATGAGGAAGGAACCAGCTCCTTATTTTGCAAAAGGAAGGGCACACACATTATTGTACCTCATTAGCTCATATTTTGGGGGAACAGTCAGAGAACAATGAAATGCACCAAGAAGTTAATTGTGAAGGCATGCTGGCTTGTTTTAAACAAACAGGCAGTGGACTAAGCTGATCTGCTTAGTTAACTGCTAACTTATGACTCAGTTAACTATTCTAACAAATAGCCCAGTGAAAAAAGCAACCACTGAGTCTGGGTGACTGACTGAACCAAATGAGACTGAATTCAGTAACACTCCATATCTGAATTTCATTCATAAAACCAGGAACCCACAGTCTGGGTATTCTATGACGGGCAGCATACAGCAGCAGTCCCCAATCTTCTTGGCACCAGGGTCCAGTTCCATGCAAAACAATTTTTCCATGGACCGAGGTGAGGGAGGACAGTTTGGGGGCAATTCGAGCACATGTCATTCATTGTGCACTTTATTTCTATTATTATTACATCGGATCCACCTCAGATTATCAGGCATTAGATCCCAGAGGTTGGGGACCCCTGGTATACAACCTCTAGAGGACAGTGTGCATCTATCACTCATTCAAACTTAATAACACCTTGAAGTTCAATATTTCTTATTGTTTAACATTAATTATTTGGATGACAGAATGCTTTTAATTAATGCTTATTAACACTCCAGAAACAGAGAGTGAATTTAAACCAACATACATTAGTCACATGGTGTGTTAAAACAGAGGTCCTAGAAACTTAAAAAATACAAAGTTTTGTTTCTGAATAATGAAATTATGATATTTAATTTTCTTAGGATTTTTCCTACTTTTCTAATTTTCTAAATAAGCTATGTTACTATTAAAACAAACCCAAAAAAGTAACAAAAAAGAAAACCACAGGTAATTTTGACTTGGTAATTCCATTTCTGGAAAAAATATTCTAAGGACATAATCTTAAACACAGAAGTTTTTCCATAAAGAGGTCTATATCATGCCATTATTTAGAATACAGACCCCCATGAACATACGTAAGGGGGAAGTAACAAATGAAGGCACCTCTGCTTGGTGAGACCCTGCACAGCTCTAACTAGAAAGCTTACGGAAAAGTCTCGGTTCCCATATTAGGTAAGGACATTAGGATTCAAGCCATGTGTGTGTCAACCCCGCCATCTATGAGACAGGAGCAAATGCAGGAGAGGAGAGGGAGGCTGAGGGGCTGGCCAGTGAAGGCCGACACGGTCCACTCTCTTCTCGTCGGGCAGCCTCCTGCTCAAAGGCCACTCATCACAGCCAAAAGTTGGCTGCATCTGAATGGGACCAGTGACTGCTAAATCACCTTTTTACTTTTTTAAGAGAATCCGTTTGGTTTTTTTAAGTGCGCTTTTGTATATTTAGGAAGGAATGTAGCCCAACTGTATGAACATCAACGGGAAACAAGGGCCTGAGTGACAGGTTTCTAGGACGGCCAGGGTCCCGGGAGCTGCTTGAAGCTTTGCACTGGAACTGGAGCTCAGAGACACTCGCCGTGCTCCTCGCCCCCGGGCTCAGCAGCCCAGGCCACAGGTCTGCCATCAGGACCTCTGCTGCCCCAGTGTACATGGGATACGGGGATCCCATGAACTGAATGATGCTGGGGCCAACACGGTTCCCGTCGACCCTGCTTCAGCACTCAGGAGTGTGACCTCTGGAAGGCCAGAAACAGCACAGGGCCTTTGGTCTTTTCCCAAATACTTCCTGGTTTGACTATAATAGAGAAAGTACAAGTAGTAATTGAGCTCTAGCTAAACACTTTATATCAATTCTCTTGCCTACTGTGGCCAGGAATTCTTAACAGGTGGGCACATGTCTTGTTCCCGTTTCACAGGAGGAAATCAAGACTCAGAGAAGGTCAGTCAGCTCCCAGAACCATTCAGCCGGTCTTGGCGGAGATGCCACTCAACTAGGGCAGTCTGAGTGGCCGCACTTCTAACTCCCAGAGGCTGCCTCCCGCTGGCCAGTGGACACCATTTCAGCCACAGAATAAAAAAGCAAAGCTTGTGAGGAAAGGTGGGAAGTTTTTTTTTAGAGAAAGCTGCACGTGTGTGTGCCCTCTCGCTTCAGTCGTGTCCGACTCTTTGCAAACCCTATGGACTGTAGCCCACCAGGCTCCTCGGTCCTTGGGACTTTCCAGGCAAGAACACTGACAGGTGACGTCATCCTGCTGAAGTCTATGTGGCCCTGAGCAGCAGGGCTCACTTGGCCTGGCCAGGAACAGCCTTTTACTCCCAGCCTGTCACCTGCAGGGGTATGTGTGTGTGCACGAGTATTCTCAAAGACTGAAGGACCTTCGAGGAAACCCTTCCAGGACCTGGGCAAAGGGACACAGTAACACAGAACCCCAGGTCAAGCAGAACACTTGTCAGGCTGGCCCACACATGTGAACGGGTGGGGTGCTGGGAGGAGGGGGCACAGGTGGCCCCAGTGCCTGCTGGGAGAGGTTAATGCAGCTGCAGGATGCAGGCTCAGGCGACAGGAGGCAGTGCACATTTTCTAGCCATGCCTTGTTACCTGAGAGCCAGGAGAGCAGGGAGTTCCGCTTGCCAGGCGGACACCCAACCAGGGTGGAAGGTACTGGAGCAAAAGAGGAGAAGGTCAGTGATGGGTGGGGTGGACACAGAGCCACAGGAACAGCATGGAGAAGCAGCCCTGCTGGGGGCCGGGCTGCCTTGAGCAGAGAGGGGGGCACCGGCTCTGACGGGGAGGGCGCTCAGAGCCCACAAATGAGCCCTGATCAGAGAAGGGCGGAAGCTGGCAGAGTGAACACAGAGCCCCCAGAAGTCAGTGAACACAGAGCCCCCAGAAGTCATCTCCCCTCCCTTCTGGCCACTGCAAGTGGAAAGCAGGGGCCTCCAGGTCAAGACAGGGCCCAGGCCTCCAACCCAGCTCTGAGGCACTGCTGCAGAGAAAGTGCTTAGAGGAACGTCCTGTGATGGTGTGCCCTGCTTTAGAAGGCTTCCCCAAGCTGGATGGTAAGAGGTTCTCCTGGGAGGGGCAGAGACGTCGCCCCAGGCCTGGGGCACCTGGGCAGGGGCACCTGTTCCCAAACCCGGCTCTGGAGCCTTGTTTCCCATCCCCCTCCCTGCAGGTGCCTGCTCATGCCGGTAGATGTGTGCCCGGCCAAAAGGATAACAGCAGGCATAGTGTGGAGGCGCCCATCCCCCTACCAAGCGCCGCTCAGCACCAAAAGACTTTCCCCTCTACAGCCTGCAGACCCGCGGCTGCTCTCAAGGCTTGGAGGCGTCACACCACTAGCGAGATGCCAAGTTGGGTGACACTTGGGCCTTGTCTGCAGGGCACCCACTCCAGCCACAAGGCCCCTCTGGTAACAGGAGCCTGAGCCACGTAACACTGGAGAAGCAGAGGGCACTGGGGTGGCAAGAGAGGCCTTCTCAGAGGCTGCCCAGTCCTTTCTCTATCCCCGAGCTCCTTTATTCCATTAGAACTGACTCTTAACCAAGAGGCGGTGGCTCAGCCCCTTTACTGCATGGCCAAGAGGCCCTGGCCTGCCCCCCGACCACGGGCGCCTCGGATTCCTTACCCCATCCGACGCCCCTGGCCTGGTCTTCACTAGTGAGGCCACACAGCCTCCTTCCACCTGCCTCTCTCTCAACTGTTCTCCACCGTCATGGCCACGGCGGCCTGCCTGCCCAGCTCGCCCATTCTGCTGGCGTGGGTCCCCCTGCTCACGGGCCACTAACGGCCTCCGGCTTTGTATCATGAGCGAACTCCATCAACTTCCTGGGCCTCCCTGACACACACCCACCAGCTCCCTTGTCTCCTCCAGGCTGGTCTCACCATCTCAGAACGCACTCTCAACTCCCCTCCAGGCTCTACTCAGAATCCCCTTCCCGTCTCCTCCCTCCACCCTCGGACCCCTGTCCCCATGGGCAAATCATCTCTCCAGCCTACCTCCTCAAAGCCTGGACCCTCACTGGCCTCCCCTCCCTGAAGGCACCTGGGCTACGAGCCTGTAGACGGCCCCACGTTCCGGGGCGGGGGGGGGCAGCCTGTCCATATCCCGACACCCTCCAGACTTGCTGGGCGCGGTCCAACGACTCACCAGAAGGGGCCGAGGACAGGGCCATGGTCCCATAGTAGGAGAAGGCACCCGTCTCAAACTTCATGTTCTCCTTCCCGGCCTCCACCTCCACCTTCCCCTGAAAGAGCAAGGGTCAAGGTCACAGACTGAGATGAGAACACCGACTGAGATGAGAACACCACCAGGGAGAAAAGCCTGAGGCACAAGGGAGGAGTGAGGCGTGAGTGGGCATGGACCCCAGGAGACCGCGAGGAGGCCAAGGGGGCCCTTGGGAGGAGGATGGGCAATAGGAGGTGGGCAGAGGGCAGGCAAAGGCCCACCTGCAAGATGAGGATGAAGTAGTCGGCCGGCTTGTTGCGAGTGTACAGGTAGTGACGGACGTAGTACTTGTTGTGTTCGTCAAACTTGAGCTCTTGGATGACGTCTGGGTACTTGAGCAGCCGCAGCAGGATTTTCTCTGATATCAGAGAGGGGCTGAACTGGGGGACCTCTGAGGGAGGAGAGAGGAGGGCTTCACAGGAGGCCAGGCAGCACCTGGGGCTCGGTCACACCTGCGCTGGACAGCTCCTCATCACCTGGCCCTGCCTCCCTGGGGCGGGCAGGGGGTGCACCCTTGGCTCCGGCCTCAGTAAACAGGAAGCTGTCTGCCTGCTGGAACCACGGCTCCTGCACTAATGGAACATGACCTCGGACACATTCCTTCACCTGAGTCTCAGGTTCCTCATCTGTAAAATGGGGATTTAAGACTTCATGGGGTCACTGCTTGCTGAAATGGGATAACAGACGTAAGACACTGAGACACGTGCCTGCCACGTGGGAAGCGCCTGGTACACATGACTAGTGCTGCTGTCAGAGTCCACAGCATCCATATCCTGGCAGAAAAATCATAGGATCACAGCTTCAGCAAGTGAGGGCAGGAAGGAAGCCAAGAGTGAGGGGAGAGGATGGGGCAGGCAGGCATGCTCCTATTTAATCACCCAGGTCTCCAAGGGAGCTATGAATCAGAGGTGAGAAGAGAGAAAAATGATTGACTGGGAGGTCAGGTCCCGTGGGACCCGGCAGATGCAGGCAGAGGGGAGGTGGAGAGATGAGAACAGAGCAGGATCCAGGGGCTTGGAGAGGATGAGCCAGCAGGGCTGCAGGTACACCCACCAGGAGGCGGCATGTGGAAGGGTCTTCTTCTCCCTCCTCAATGGGGAACCTGGTGCCCACCTCCCATCCTTCCAGCACAAAACCTCCAAAACAAACCCGGACGCTTCCTGGAAGTTTGCAGCAGCAACTCATTAACAAGGAAAATAAACTCCAGGGATTGTCAGGGGACAGATGGAGGGACAATGCCCTGCCCCCTTCCAGAGGCAGGCAAGCTTGCCCGGGCCCTTCATCTGCCACAGCCCTCTGGGGAGGAGGAGCGAGGACGTCTCCCTCCATATTCTGCCCCTACCCAAAGGGCCCCCCTCTTGCTCTTACCTGTGGACAGGAAGCGATGAGCAGCCAGAAGTAGCTGAGGTGAAATTTTCACCTTGAGTTCATTGTCAGCATCTTTGAAGGCTGAGAAGTCACGCTTGTTCTTCTCAGAGACCCGTTTCCGGCTTCGGTTGTCAGCTGCAAGAGAGAATCTGGAACTGAGGCCAGCGTCCCGCAAGGACTCGGGAAAAGACTAGAGCCCACCTGCCAGCTCCCAGCTGAGCGGGGCCTCCTTCCACCAGAAGCAGCACAAGCAGCATCTGGACCGAGACATGAACGCCGGTAGGAAGCACGGCCCTGGCCTCACACTCGGCCTTCCCACCCCAGGACAGCAGGGGTGGGGCGGGGGAACTCACTGTACATATCAGACTCGTCCAGGATCTCAGACTTGATGATCTCCTCAATGACGTCCTCCAGGGTGACCAGGCCCAGCACCTCGTAGAAGGGGTCACCTTCGCCCTCGTTGTTCACCTTCTGCACGATGGCCAGGTGGGACTTCCCTGAGGAGAAAATGTAATGAGTTGGAGGAGCAGAGGAACCAGTCCTGAGACTCCTCGAGCAAAATATTAACACATTTGGGGTCATGAGTCCTGAAGTTTTACTGGAAACGGATATTGCTTTTACAGAAAAGAAAACCAAAAGTATCTTTTAATTTAGGATCATGTGTTTAAATAGAATGAAGATGGCAAGTCCCTGCTTGGTGTGGTGTATGAGGGGCTCCTGGGAAGGGGAGAGCCCCACCCTGACAACCTGCAGACACAGACAGCATCCATCAGAGCCCTGTGTACGCCAGGTGGACATGGGGCTCCCCAAGGGGCCTCAAGGGCCACCCACATTCCTTCAGCCAGTGCCCCTTGGCAAATCTCCTCTGTGTGTACCCAAGAGCCATGATCCTGCCCAAAGCAAGGCTCTCAGGTCCCAAAGCCATTAACAAATTAGCCCAGGCTATAATCAGGCCAGGAGGGTACTATAATTAGAGGAGGGCCACCCTTGAACCCAAAACAAGAGAAAGTTAGGAGGTAGACGGTGGGGAGGAAGGACCCTCCCACAAAGTTGAGTGGAGTGGCAAGGCTTCTCAGGCCTTCTTCTGGGGTCCCATGCTTCTCGCAGGTCCTGAACCCCAGCAAGTGAGAATGACAGGGCCTGGCCCCCACTCTGGGTTGAAAGGGACTGTGTGCCCCTCACACAGGGACACCGGTCTGGAAAGGCCTAAGGGGAAAAGAGCCGGAGGGCCATGAAGGTCAAGTCAGGTCTCCCTCTCAGCTTCCCCTTCATGACCCAATCTTAGCCGTGACTCTGCACCATGTCCCTGGAGGAGGTTCTCCAGGTCTCCAGGGTCCCTGGGAAGCCCAGCCCTAGGACGCATCTTCACAACTCCCATGGGCCTTGGAGGGGGAACAGAGAAATGCCACTTCCTGTAACCAGCATTTTATAAAATAAAGCGAAAAATCACAGAGTACACCACATGTGATGGGGGAAGTATTGCCCCTTTCATGAAACTTTTCCACAACGTGCCAGTCACTGCGGTACACTGATTTCCAGTTGTGGTCAAATAAGGCCTTCCCAGGGGGCACTAATAGTAAAGAACCCACCTGCCAATGCAACAGACGTAAGAGATCCTGTTTCAGTCCCTGGGGCAGCAAGATCCCCTGGAACCCCCTGGAATGGCAACCCACTCCAGTGCTCTTGCCTAGGATATCCCACGGACAGAGGAGCCTGGCAGGCTACAGTTTACAGGGTCACAAAGAGTGGGACACAACTGAAGCGACTTACACGCACGCACATGGTCAAGTAACTCTCAGCACCTTGCCAGGCAGAACCATGGCTAGAACCATGGCTTTCCCAAGGGTCTTGAGAGATGAGCCAGCAAGAGCTTGGCCAAGGTCCTCTGTAGGCAGCGGCCAGTCAGGGACTCGAGCCTAGGGTCCAGCCCCCAGCCTCTTCACCTGCTGGATGCAGCCCGTCCAGAAGTGCCCTCTGGAGACAGAAGCAGTGTCCCCAGGGGCCCGGGACAGCCAGTTAAACTACGTCATGGGGCAGGGCGGGGAGCCAGGATTAAAGCAAGGCAGCTCTTACCAACTTTCGGACTGACACGTCCTAATTAAGCCTGGCAGTACCCAGTGTTGGGGAGACACACAGGTCCTCACAGGCACTCTGTTTGTTGGGCAGGTCGGTCGCTCATTTCAGCAGGCCAAACTGGCAGTGTCTCAAAATTCAGGTCCCCAACCTTGGATCTGGGAATTTCAGGGGTAGGAACTTTTTCTATGGATGTAATTTTCAAAATGCAGAAAAAGCAAAAGGGTTCATCAGAACATTCAACAATCTCAAACCTTAAGGGCAATGGATGGGGAGGGAGGTGGGAGGGAGGGTCAGGATGGGGAACACGTGTACACCAATGGCTGATTCATGTGAATGTATGGCAAAAACCACCACAATATTGGAAATTAATTAGCCTCCAATTAAAATTTAAAAATTAATTAATTTTTAAAAAAGGCAATGGAGCAGGGTCCACTGCCGCTCCGGGGAGAATGTGGCAGGGTGGGATGGACCAAGCATGGAAGGAAACCCTGGAGAGACTGCAAGGGGATGGAATGCATGGTGCTGTCTGCAGACGTGCGGGGTGGGGGTGCTAAACTGCCCTGTCACTGTCGGGAGGCAGTAACAATGGTCACCTCTGGGGGTATTTGGAGTTTGAGGGAGGGCCTCAGTACCCTTCTATATGGTTCTACTTGCTGGGCATGTTTCACTTCTACAGCTTTTTTTTTTAATTGAGAAAAAAATGAAGGGGAGAAACAAATTAAAGGGAACAAAGGGAAAGTGGTGAGAGAGGGTAGACAAGGGCCCTCCACGCCTAACCCCTACCACAGACTGAGCCCCGGGAGCACGTGGGTGTCAGATATGGCTCAGTTAGGGGGTCCCTGCTCACAGCCTAGAAGTCGGAGCCCCTGGAGAGAAAGGACAGTTTCTCCCCTCCGACTGACGATGACTGCAGCCATGAAATTAAAAGACGCTTGCTCCCTGGAAGAAAAGCTATGACAAACCTAGACAGCATATTAAAAACCAGAGACATTACTTTGCTGACAAAGGTCCATACAGTCAAAGCGATTGTTTTTCCGGTAGTCATGTACGGATGTGAGAATTGGACCATAAAGAAGACTGAGGGCTGAAGAATTGATGCTTTTGAACGGTGGTGTTGGAGAAGACTCTTGAGAGTCCCTTGGACAGCAAGGCAATCAAACTAGTCAATCCTAAAGGAAATCAGTCCTGAATATTCATTGGAAGGACTGATGCTGAAGCTCCAATCCTTTGGCCACCTGATGGGAAGAGCTGACTCATTGGCAAAGACTCTGATGCTGGGAAAGATTGAGGGCAAGAGGAATAGGGGGCGACAAAGGATGAGATGGTTGGATGGCATCACTGACTCGATGGACATGAGTTTGAGCAAACTCTGGGAGACAGTGAAGGACAGGGTGCTGCAGTCCATGGGGTCCCGGAGAGTCGGACACGACTTAATGACTGAACAACGGCTGAACCCTCTAACTAACCCACAGGCTCAGAACTAGCCCTGCCGCACAAATGGTCACTGGTCACCCTGGGCCTCACTGGAAAAGGTAGGCAGCTTCTCTGAAGGACCAAAATGGCCCTCCTGTGGATGAAACGAGTAGATTCCTCAGCTCCCACTCAGCCCTCTCACCTCCTCTTTGGGGCACCTATGTTTGTGGACTCCACTGGGGGGTGTGGGCGCCCTCTAATGGCAGTACTTTCCAGCCAGGTAGGTACCCTGTAGGTGAGTGGACCTGAGGCACCTCCCTCGGCCAGCCCTGCCCTGTAGGCTAACAGCATGGAGCCCTGGCGCCAACTGTGGCTGGCCAGTTGGGGCCCTGACACAGAGGTCACCCTCTGCTGACCCGAGTATGGACCCTGGGCTGTGTTTGCCTTTTTCCTAACTTATGTGTCTCCAGAGAGGCCATTCTTCTAGCAGAACCTTCTCCTCCCCTGGCCAGAAAACCTCCCTTGCCCAGGTCACCAATGACCTCCAATGGTGGCATCTCATTCCCAGGAGACCGGCCCTGGCTGCAGTTTCTGAGCAACTCTCTCCCTCCTCCTGGAAACCGTCCCTCCCCTCGGCGTCCAGGCACAGCTCTCCTGGTGCTCCTCTGACCCCAGGGCTGCTTCTCCTTCCTGAAAAGAGTCCCGGGGCTCAGTCCTTGCACCTGGCCATTGATTCACGGCTTTAAATACAAACTATACATCAAGGCATCTCCAACAACTGTTTGCAGCCCTCTCCTGGGCCCTCTAGACTCACATCCAGCTGCTGACTGACAGCTAGCTCCACATGGATGTCTAATATTGGGGTTTTCCTGTAAGACGTTACGGAAAAAAACCTGAATCAACTTTTTGGCTAACCCAATATCTTGACCTTGACTCGGTCAACCTCCTGCCCCAGACCTGTGGAAGTGGATGGGAGTCTGGGGGAATAAACTGCTTCCACTACTTCTCTACCCTTCTGCATCCAGCCAGCTGAGCGGATCCCATCAGCTCTGCCTGCAACAGACACCCAGGATCCAGCCGCTTCTGGAAGCCTCCACTGCTACTGTCACATGCTGCTGTTGTTTAGTCGCTGAGTTATGTCCGACTCTCTGTGACCCCACGGACTGCAGCCCACCAGGCTCCTCCGACCATGGGATTCTCCAAGCAAGAATACTGGAGTGGGTTGCCATGCCCTCCTCCAGGGGATCTTCCCAACCCAGGGATGGAACCTGGTCTGCCGCATTGCAGGTGGATTCTTTACCATCTGAGCCACCAGAGAAGCCCAAAAACACTGGAGCGGGTAGCCATGCCCTCCTCCAGGGGATCTTCCCAACCAGATATGGAACCCAGGTCTCCCGCATGGCAGGCGGATTCTTTACCGTCTTGAGTATGCTGAGCCACAGGCATTTCCTCTCACCCAAAGAGCAAGATCCTGAGTCTTCATCCTGGACCTGAGTCTACTCTCCACACAGCAGCAAGGCGGAGCCCTGCTGCACCCCAAACCCTCCAGTGGCTCTCTCACTCCACAGAGACGCCACACTCCCCACAGAGGCCTGGGCCCCAAAGCCCTTCACACCGCCCTCCTCTCCAGCTCAGGTGACTCTCAGCCCCCTGGCTCTTCCTCAAACACCTGAGGCTACTCCCTCCGCCTGACCTGCTCCTCCCCCAACACCTGCCCGGCTCAGCCATGCTTCAGGCCTCACTGAGTACAGAGGGCCTCACTGAGTACTGCAACCCTTCCTCCAGCCCCACAACCCGGGTCTTTATCACCTACAATAAACAATAGGAAGTGCTTGTTCATTGCGATTGTTTCATGGCCCATCTACTCCCACTAGATTGAGAGCTCCATCATAGCAGAGGCTTTCGTCTGTGTTCCCAAAACTCAGAACAGTGAGTGGCACATTACAGGTGTGCAATGAACACCCGTGGAATGGATGACACAGTTCACGCGGTTGTGCCTTAGGAACCAACGGTGGAGGGGGAGAGGGACAGAGTCTGGGCAAAGAATCCTTCTGAGTTTTAGTTATCAAGAAGCTTTGGGGATCTCCCAGGGGGCCCAGTAGGCTAGGACTCTGTGCTCCCAATGGAGGGGGCCCAGATTTGATCCCTGATCAGGGAACCAGATCCCATGTGCTGTAACTGAGACCCAGTGCAACCAAATGAAATAAATAGAATATATATATTTTTTAAAAAAGAAGCTTCTATAATTCAGGAATTACTGTTAGCTGATTTACCATTTAGAACAAGAGGATCAACTCAGGACTCAGACTTGTGACTCTAATTGTACGATATTTATTAAATCTAATGTAGAATTTTATTTTAATGAGTCACCTCATTTGATTATGAATGTCCATTCAACTGGATAACTGGGTTTTGGGGGATGGTCTTGCCTGGAAAATCCCACGGGCGGAGGAGCCTGGTGGGCTACAGTCCATGGGGTCATGAAGAGTCGGACACGACTGAGTGACTTCACTTTCATTCTTCACTTTCTTGCATTGGAGAAGGAAATGGCAACCCACTCCAGTGTGCTTGCCTGGAGAATCCCGGGGATGGGGCAGCCTGGTGGGCTGCCATCTATGGGGTTGCACAGAGTCGGACAGGACTGAAGCGACTTAGCAGCAGCAGGAATGAGAAATGAAACATGTAAATTGACATAATGTGTCTACTCCAAAACCTGATAATCCCACATTTTCCAAAGCAGTCCTAATTTAAAAAAAAAAAAAAAAAAAAACGGCTGAAAAAATGTAGCAAAAAGATTATGTTTGGCTGAGCCATATGAAATTACTGATGTTTGAGTGTTTCCAACCGAAAAAAAAGAAAAAAGACAATTTCAATTCAAACAGTTTAACCAGTCTAGGAGGGCTCAGTATGGCTTCTGTTTTCTTTTCTATACTTTCCTAAATAGAAATTCTAACATTTCCATAGTGAATAGTACAATCAGAAAGACACACATAAGAAAGAAACTCTTACAAACGTTCTCAACGTTGCTTCTTGGGGCTTAGGGCTTCCCATGCCTTCTATACTCAAGCACCGCGAGGACGGGGAAACTCCTGTGGGACCAGAGGCACCTTGAAGCTGCTGTCCCCAGGGCACCTCTGGGCCATATCTGGCTGCAAGCTTGCCCGCTCCACCCTGGTCAGCCTTGGCCCAGGTCAGAAACCTGCATGTGAGACCTCGAGAAACCCTGGCACGATTGGCAGGTACAGACTGCCAAGTGGCCCAAGCAAGCCTGGGCCTCTTTCACTGCCCTCTCCCACGGGGAAGAGGAGGCAAGAAGGGGGAGGACCCAGAACCTGCCTGAGTTCCTCAACAACCCTCCCCCACCTCTCCACCCTTCCACCTGCCCAGGCTCAGCCCTGGGTGCCCTGTGAACACTCACTGCCCCCGCCGCGCCCCAGGTCTTCCTTTCAGTACTTGCAGGGCTTGTCTCATCAGCCATCTGGCATCCAGCCAGGTTAGGATGCAGCTCGGCACAGCACAGTAACTCACTCCTCTCCAAGCATCCTCCCACCACCCCTCACCCAATGCCAGCACACAGCAGACACTCCAAAGTCTTTGCTAGAAACACACAGGGAGGTCTCCAGGGGCACCGGAAAGCCCATTCCTCAACCCGCCACAACTCCCATTTTAGCAAGCGCCTGTGTCCTTTTGTCCTCCATAAAAAACCTTTATAGTCTCTCAAAGACCATAAGAAAAACACACGTTACTAGGTGCTGGATTTCAAAGTCCATTCCACAAGGGCTCCATAAGGGCCCTACTCACCTGCTCTAGCCGCCTTTGCTCACGGAAAGATCCAGGGACCCCAGGTCAGACGCAGGCATCCCACAACCCAAAATGGTGTCCTTGGCATCTCTTTCTGGCCTCCCGGCAGGTCCCATCTCCTGCCAACCCAGGTTCCAGGGCTGGCCCTGAACTCTCAGCCATCCCCACCAGGAGAGGAGCTGGCCAGGCTGCCAGAAGACAGAGCCCTGGGCCACAGGTCGGGACTTGCAGACAGCGGGCACCCCGATTTCCTGGGAATCCCCCTCCTCTGCCTCCCTCCATCCGGCCAGGGCAGGATTAAGCTGACTATTAATAGCGCTGACCTCAGCCAGCAGGAGGAGCCTCGGCCCAGCCCAGCAGGAAGGCAGGGCTGGGCAGGAGAGGAACCAGAGAGGCAAAGCACAGCCCTCCCAGCCCCCAGTGCCATCAATTCCAAGGGGGTGGGAAAGTTACACACAAAAAGAATATCGCAGAACATCTACAGCAGGGAAGGCCTGACTGGGGAGGGCCGGGAGGGAACTGTTTAATCAATGAGCAATTTAAAAGAACAGAGGGACTTTCCCGGTGGCTCAGTGGATAAGAATCTTCCTGCTAATGCAGGAGACACGGGTTCGATCCCTGGTCCCAGATGATCCACGTGCCATAGAGAAACTAAGCCCCTGTGTCACAAGTACTGAAACCTGTTAGGCCCCCCAAGCTGCAACTACCAAGTTCGAGGGCTGCAACTACTAAAGCTCTTGTGCCTAGAGCCTGTGCTCTGCAACATAAGAAGCCACAGCAAAGAAAAGCCCCAGCACTGCAATTAGAGTATTCCCCCAGTTGCTGCAACTAGAGAAAGCCCACTCACAGCAACAAAGACCCAGGGCAACCAAAACTAAAATTAAATAAATAAAACTTTTAATATATATATTTTTTTAAGTGAAAAAACTTTTTAGGTTTTTAATTTAAAAAACACCGAGGAGGTCCTTAATTCATTAGAATCATTTTAATGAATTAAAATATGAGGCTATGGTGACTAAAACAGAGCGCTGTTGGAAAGAACAATGAATTTTTTCCATCGTGATCTGACAGTATGCATCAAGATGGAAAACGTGTAAGACCTTGGCCTAGTCAGTTTCCTTTCACTCCTAAGACCTTAACACAAAAGAAGTGCCCAGGCCATGAGCAAGGTGTGCCCAGGAGGGTCTACCCAGTGTGGTTTATGACCCAGTACGCCAGCCACTATAAAGGCTAATGTAGATACAGATTTATTTTAAAAGACGGTGGTTCACCATTTGTGTAAAGCAGATAGCTCCAAAACAGGGCAGTAAGAGTGACAGTGGTTTCTTTTGCTTTGGCTTAATGCATTTTAAGGGTAAGATGGTAAAGAGTCTGCCTGCAATGCAGGACACCCTAGTTTGATCCCTAGGTCTGGAGGATTCCCTGGAGAAAGGAATGGCAACCCACTCGATTCAGTATTGTTGCCTGAAGAATTCCACGGACAGAGGCTACAGCTCATGGGGTCGAATTTTAAATGGACTTTAAAGTCAACCTGTGTTACTTTTTAACGTTTCCATTTATAATCAGAAAAGAAAAGCAGTCTATCTTCACTGCTGACTCACTGGAAGAAAACCCAACAAAAACATCTATGGTGGCAGGATGAGGGTGACTCTGACTTTTAATTCTCCATCATTTTCCACTTTTCTGAAAGTTTCGATGATAAAGTCCACTACTTCTACTTTTAACTAAAAATATAAGGCACACCTTTCTGCACCTGGCATGTTGCACTCGGTGACGTCGCTGTAGCACAGGGCTCCTCAACTGCCCCGTGGAGAAATCCGCTGGTAGGGGCCAGGATGGAGCTTCTGCTGATGGACACATGACTGTTTCCAGGTGTCTTCCTACTGCAGACAAGCCCGCAAGGATAATCCCTCATTTGGCACATGTGAGATAACATTTATAGATCTGGAGTCACTAAGTCAAAGGGCAAATTTGACAGAAACCTCCAAACTGCCTTCTCCAGGATGTGTCCGCGTTTACACTCTCACCTATAGAAGTTATACTTGGTGGTTGCTGACTCATTCCTCCATGTCTAAATATACAGCAGGTACTCGATAAGTAAGCTACTCAGTAAATATCACCAATGGAAATACTGCCTTTTGGTGGGTTTTTAAAAGGAAAGACATGAAAATGGATGGCAAGAAAACGGGTTAAACAGAGTAAAGCAGAAAAAAAAAAGAAAGTGATATGGGGACAGCCTCATGGAAAAGAGAAATGGAAATGGAGACACGGGCGCTCACTTGCACAGGAGTGCACAGGTAAAAGGGGTTCATAGACTGACCAGGAAACCAACCAGCCCAGCCACCCTGAGCAAGACAACAATGCAGGGACTTCCCCGGTGGCCCAGTGGTTAAGAATCCACCTTCCAATGCAGGGGACTGGGGCTCGATCCCTGATCCAGGAACCAAGACCCCACAACCTGCAGGGCCACTAAGCCCGAGCACAACTAGAGAGTCTGTGAGCCACAACAGAAGACCTCGCATGACGCAGAGAAGATTCCATGTGCCACAACTAACACCCCAATGCAGCCAAATAAAGAAAGATTTAAAAAAGACAGCAACGCAGACATGGCTTGTCAGGACAGGATCTCCCAAGGCGGTACCTATCCCCGACACTGTTTCCATGGATTTTTAATCCAAGATATATAAGCAACTTTAGCTTTTGTTACTACACAGACTGACCATGGGTGGGTCCAGACTAGGTCTGCAAGCCAGCAGGTCACCAGCCATCACAGTTGACCAAGGGGCTCCGGGGATCCTGCACACACAAACACACCCACTCACTCACTCACTCATATTCTAGCAAATCGAGAGCAAGTGCAGAAATGGGATTTACACATGATGTGAAAAACATAACTGGACCAAAGCTCACAAGATAGAGAGCTGCTTAACAAGGAAATCCCAGGGTGAAGACAGAGGCCCCTACAAAGGCCCTCTTGCCACCAGCCGCCCCAACCAGCATTGGGGGGATATCGGTGAGGATGGAGTCAGGGCTGAGTGACCGGCCAAAATAATTCAAAACAAAGAAAACTATGTGAAACATAGACATACAGCCACTGTCAGTATTGAGGGACCCCAGCACAAGGGTATTCTGTGCCTTGAGAAAATATATAAAGTATTTGCTAGAGATGGTAGGAAGTGATAACTATTAGCAAAACATTTTAAAAGAGTGGTTATTCTATTTTTACTTCTTTAAAAATTTTTTCCTTTGTTTTATAATATTTGTATTAGTAAAACATACATGTATACAGTGTTTGAATGGAGATAGAAATTTTAAAAATTTAGAGGAAGGACTTCTCTGGCAGTCCAGTGGTTAAGAATCTGAGCTTCTTATTCAAGTGGCAAGGGTTCAATCCCTGGTCAGGGAACTAAGATCCCACATGCCGTGTGGCGTGGCCAAAACAATTTAAAAAAAAATTTTTTTTTTCCTAATAAGGTCCATAATCCAAAAAGTTTAAAGAGCTGTTTAGAGCCTCCCTGTAAAGGTGGCCACACTTTCATTGTCCCTTCACTTAGTAGACACTTGGGTGTCCCTCCCAGGGTCCACTCCCCCCAACCCCTGAGCAGTCAGGGCGAGTGAGTTGGAGGAGGGGGGCAGGGAACTGTCCCCCTCACCTCTCCCCCATCCCTGAGGAGCACCTATGATGGATCCCACTCTTCACAGGAGGGAACCCCTGCTCAGAGAGGTCCCTGCCCAGGATGGCACTGTGAGGGAGTGAGCGAGCTGGGATTCAGAAATGGGACTTCCCCAAAAGGCCTTCTTTAACCCAAGTGCCCCAGGGGTGAAGCTGTTGACAAGCAGATGCTGGGGGACCCTAAGCCTGGTCTCTCACGCTGGGGACAGGTCTTCATGCCTTTGATTTTTCAGTTAACCAGTAGTCTCTAATTTCCAACCTTTTATGATGGAAAATAAAAGCATATACAAAAGTAGAGGAAATAATATAATTACACCCTTCAGTACCTCAAACAATTAACGACTCCTCTGGCCAATCTTGTTTCCTCTCTCCTCCCACCCACTCCACTGGCTTATTATGAAGGAAATCCCAGATCTTATCTGTAAACATCTGCTACTTTTACCCAAGCACTTCAGTGGTGTGCTTTAGTCACTCAGCCATGTTCAACTCATTCGACCCCATGGACCGCCAGGCTCCTCTATCCATGGGATTCTCCAGGCAAGAATACTGGAGTGGCAGGCCATTTCCTTCTCCAGGGGATCTTCCTGACCCAGGGATCAAACCCAGGTCTCCTGCATTGCAGACGGATTCTTTACGAACTGAGCCACCAGGGAAGGAAGCCCAAAGCACTTCACTGCTGCTGAGTTCGCTTCAGTCGTGTCCGACTCTGTGCGACCCCATAGACGGCAGCCCACCAGGCTCCCCCGTCCCTGGGATTCTCCAGGCAAGAACACTGGAGTGGGTTGCCATTTCCTTCTCCACTTCACTAAGCATCTCTAAAAGTTAAGGACCCTTAAAAAAAAGCAAACCACAACAGTATCATCACACCCAAACATGTAATTCCTTAAGATCCTCAACAGTCAGTGCTCCGACTTCCCCAATTTTCTAGTAATTTTTTCTCACATTTGACTAATTTTTACATGATTTTTTTAATAGCAGTCAGAACAGTAGAAGAAGGAAATTAATGTAACTTTTAATCTTACCTTTCATCAGAGGTAAGTACTGGTAACTGCATGTTTTCTTTGGCCTTTTAAAATTAATATACATAAATAAAATAGTACCATACACCAGGGGCCAAAAGGTTCATTCGTGTTTTTCCATGTATTCAAAAACTTGAACTTTCTGGCCAATCCAATATATTCTCTCCATGCACTGGATCATCGGGTAAATAGTTTTGTACCCTGCTTTTTAAATATTCCACATTCTCTGTATTTGCCCATGTCGTAGAAATATCTGTAGAAACTGAATGACCTCATAATATTTCATTGTACACACATACACATAATCCCAAGCCCCACTGGGTTCCTAAAATGTGCCCTTCCCCTTTTCTTGCCATTATGAAAATCCCTGTAATAAACATATTTGGGTCTATCTTCATGTGCTTAAGATAGATATCTGGAAGGAGAATACCTGGATCAAAGGACAGGGTTTATTTCTTGTTTGCCTGAAGTTTTTCAGTTAGCTGAGGCGTGAGTTCAGACCTCGAGCTGGTGTCTTAGTCCTCAGGGATATAAAAACCTCTCCCGGAGGACTCAGGCGGGGATGGTGCAGAAGGCGGGGAGGAACACAGAACTGGGGGAGCGTTACACAGCAGAGGAAATAGGAGAGAAGATGCTGGCCCGGCTGACCCGCTCTGTGACAGGAGGAAGGAGCAGCCAGCCTCCTGACTTCAGACACTTCCAGCAAACTGATTCTCTCGCCCAGTCCTCTGGACTCAGCAGCCCCTCTGGCCTTTCCCCCAGAACCCCAGCTCCTGGCTGCCTGGCCTCCCACCCCAGAGCCCCCCACCCCAGGAGGCGCCCCTTCCCCATCACTCCTCGCACGATGGCTCACAGACTCACAGCATACTTACTGCCTTGAGAGGCATCCACTCTTCGGACCTGTTTGTGCAACCAGCTAATAATCTACAGGCAAATCAATCTAAAAACTGGACCACCGTCCAGGAATAGAGATGCAGACGTAGAGAACAGTCTTGCGGACGCAGTGAGGGGAGGAGAGAGTGAGATGAGTTAAGAAAGAAGCACTGAAATATATATGTTACCATGTGTAAGAGAGCTAGTGGGAAGCTGATGTACTTACTCAGCGCTCTGTGATGACCCAGAGGGGTGGGCTCCGGGGTGGGTGGGACGGAGGCCAAACAGGTATACGTGTGCGTATGGACGACTCACCTTGTTGCGAGGCAGAAACCAACACAACATTGTAAAGCAATTATCCTCCCATTAAAAATAAATTTTAAAAAATTAAATGGGGCATCCATGGCCCACATGTCTCGTGTTAGTCGTGAAGACCTAACAGGAAATCCTCTTAAATGCTGACATCAAGATACCTTAAGTCTAAAGCTGAAACTCCAGTACTTTGGCCACTTCATGCAAAGAGTTGACTCATTGGAAAAGACTTTGATGCTGGGAGGGATTGGGGGCAGGAGGAGAAGGGGACGACAGAGGATGAGATGGCTAGATGGCTTCACTGACTCGATGGATGTGAGTCTGAGTGAACTCCAGGAGTTGGTGATGGACAGGGAGGCCTGGCGTGCTGTGATTCGGGGGTCGCAAAGAGTCGGACACGACTGAGTGACTGAACTAAACTGAACTGAGGGCTGGTTTTCTCCTGAACTAACCCAGTAATCCTACCCCTTTCACAAAAAAAAAGGAGGGGTCCCTTGGTGAATCCCAGTTGGTTCCTGATAGTCACACATGTTCCCAAATATTTTGTAAACTATTAAAATAGCTCAAGACCTTGATATCATAAACCTGAAGGAGAAAAAAACTAAAATATGGGGGAAAAAAAAAAAAGACCTGCAGCAACATTTGCTGTGATGTAAGAGGCTTGTTGTCAGAAGGAGAAGCAGGTGAGGGGGAAGGAGAGGGTGAGAATATTACTTACTATGTTCAAATTTGCTTGCCTAAATTGGGATATTTTGAAAGAAGGGAAAAGACGTAATAATTAAGCAATTATTTTTCCTATCACAACAAAAACCTAACAGGGACACCCTGTAATAATATCTTTCTCAATTGTTTTTTATTTTTTTTAATGGCAGAAAAAATAATTAGAGACCTATCTCCCTCATGAATGTAGATACCAAAATTCTAAAAAAGGTACTGGCAAATCCAGTGATGTGTAAAAAGAATACATCGTGACTGTTAGGTTTATTCCAGTTATGCAACAAATGTTTAAGGATTAACACTCAAAAATCAATCAGTATAATTCAGAAAAAAGGAGATTTATCATTCAATCATCTCAATAGATATTTAAACAAGGATGCCCACTGTCCCCAGGTCAACATGATCCCAAAGGTCCTAACCAGTGAAATCAGGCAAGAACAAGATATAAAATGCTTAAAGTTGATCAGTACTGTTGTCATTATTCATAGGCAACATAATCATATGTGTAGAAAAGCCAAAAGAATCTAAAATAAACTATTAGAATAGTCAACTTGGTAAGGTCAATCAATTCAGAGTCACTATACAAAAATTAACTACATTTCACTATACTTGTGTAATGTAATAAAGAATACATCTCGGGTTCAATCTCTGATCAGGGAACTAAGATCCCACATGCCACACAGTGCAGCCAAAGAATATAGCTGGTCTCTGATCCTGCTTCCTGTCAAAGAGTTTGGAAAACGCTTGGACTTGTTGAGTGACAGCAGTGTCTCTGTGATGTTAATAAGGTGACTCTAGGTGGGACCTTAGAGGGAGACTGGAGATGGTCACCAGTTAAATACAAGAAGCTACACAAGGCCCTGCCTCCAGGGAAGGCTGATGACTGCACCAGTCATGCTAAGGAAGTTCTGATGATGAAAACTCTAGATCTCAAAACTCAGGGGAGCGTCCCGGTTGGTGAAACCAGTGATGGACCAGGAGCGTGACACACCCTGGCTCAGGGGGAGAAGGCCTGGAACGCTCTGTCCCTCAGACAGACCCCATCCTAGGTACAGCCCTTAAAATAAAGCTGCAATCCTGAGTGGAGCACTTTTCTGAATCCTGTGAGCCATTCTAGCAAATTCTCAAACCTGAGGGGGGGTCATGAGAACCCCTGAACTTATAGCCAGTTGGCCAGATGCACACAGGTGTAGGGAAACCCGCTTGAGGCTGGCATCTGAGGTGAGGGCAGTCTGTGCAGGACTGAGCCCTCTGAGGGCACTGAGGCCACTAACTCCAGGTGGCTAGCACCTGAGCTGAACTGCAGAACACCCTGGTTGGAACAATCTGAAACAAACATTTGGAAAAAGAATTTTTTAAAATCACCAAATATCTAGCAATAAATCTAAGAAAAGCGTGAGACTTCTACACAGAATATGACTATTATCATTGAAAGAAATTAAGAGAGTACAAATTAGGAACTTCCCTGGTATTACAGTGGCTAAGACTCTGAGCTCCCAACGCAAGGCGCCTGGGTTCCATCTCTGGTCGGGGAACTTGATCCCACATGCTACAACTAAGATCTGGTGTAGCCAAATAAATAAATTTTTAAGTATAGATTTGAAAAAACAGAGAGAGAGAGCATGTACTAATACAGGGGTAACCATGTTTGGAGACTGGAAGATTCTTTACTATAAAGATGTTATGTATTAAAAAAAAAAAGTTTGTATAAAAAAAAAAAAAAAAGATTGTGCTAAGTCTGACTCTTACGATCCCACAGACTGCAGTCTGCCAGGGTCCTCTGTCCATGGGATTCTCCAGGCAAAAATACTGGAGTGGGTTGCCATTTCCACCTCCAAGAGAATCTTCCCAACCCAGGGATTGAACCCAGGTCTCCCGTATTTTGGGCAGATACTGACTGAGCTACGCAGGAAATCAATGCAATTCCAGACAATTCCCAAGCAAGAGGTTAAATCTGGAAGAATAACAAAGAACAAAGGGTTTAACATTAACCAAAGTTCACTATAAAACTATAGTTCACTATAAAACTACTGCAATTGTGGCAATGCAGTACTGGAAAAAGTAAAAAATAAACAGACCAATGGAAGAGTATCCAGAGACAGACCCCCACCTATAGCATGTTCAGTGGAGGAACAAGTCTTTTCAATGAGTTCTACTGGAGTAGTTGGACATCCATAGGAATAAAAAAAAAAATCTTAACCTGTAACACATAAAAAACAAATTTCAGAAGGATTATAGATCTCTGAGGTAAACAATACAGCTTCCTGAATATAACACAGGATTCCTCCTGGTTTTCATACGGGCAAAGAATCTTAAAGCATTCATGTGTGCACGCTCAATCGTGTCTGACTCTTTGTGACCCCATGGACTGTGGCCCGCCAGGCTCCTCTGTCCATGGGATTTCCCAGGCAAGAATACTGGAGTGGGTTGCCATTTCCACCTCCAGGGGATCTTCCCGACCCAGGAATTGAACCTCTGAGTCTCCTGCTTTGGCTGGTGGCTTCTTCACTGCTGCACAACCTGGGAAGCCCCAAAGAATCTTAAACAGGGAATCAAAAGCATTAATCATCAAAATGGATGATAAGCAGCTGAAAATGTGATCAACAATAGTCACTAAGAAACTCTATATTAAAATCACAAAGAAAAGAAAATTACAATGATATACTACCACCCACATACCTGACTGGTTAAATAACTTTTCTTTTTTTAATGTAGAACAGATAGTACCTTTTTTAGCCTGGGGTTATTGGGATATCCCAATCTTCTGGTCTCATTTTCAGAATCTACAATCTCACTAAGTGACACAGAACAGCAGTTGAGGGCTTGGCCCCGGGGAGGGGAGCAGTCTGGTGTGGCCACTTAGCTGTCATGTGGCTGAGAAAGAAAGATTTGTGTCCTCTCTGAGCCTCGGCTCCCCGTCTACAGCACTTGGAGGGTTAACCCAGGATTCAACAAAGGCTAACCATTCAGGAAGGCACTTCCTTCTTCATGATCCCTGCTCCACCCTCTTCCAGACTGTGGGTCCCCCTCTCGTTCCTGCTTTTCTGTCACAGCCTTGGGCCTCCCTAGCCGGGGCCCCAAGGAGGACCAGCGGCTGGCAGGCCCTGAGATGAGAGAACCCGCGCGGGGTGCAGCCGCGCTGCTTCCTGGCCACCTCCCCAGGGCAGCGGCCCCCACTCTGTGCTCCTGCCATGGAGGTGCTGGCGACCGGGGTGGTGGCAGGAATTTGCAGGGAAAAAAACTATAAGTAAATGAGGAGCATTTCCTCACTTTTAAGTTACTGTTCCGGACTTTTCTTTTCCTTAAGCTCTGGCTTCTATTACCCTTAACATACCCGCTAAGGTCCAGATAAAATGCCACCTTAAATTAAAAAGAATTAAAAAGAGCCTGTAATTATATAGCAGACTCTTTTTGACCTCAATGTCTTCATAATTCCAAGAAAGGCACCACGCCCAGACGGTGGGGCAGCTGCCAGCCAAGCTGGTACGTGAGAACCACCATGGCCCAAATGGGGGCATCTTTCGGACGGTAATAACAGTAATGTTTAAGATAGCTGACCCTGCATGACGACACGGTGCCGGGCCCTGAGCTAAGCCCCGTGCGTGCCTCACCTCATTCCGTCCTCCCCACAGCCTCTGGCTAGATGCTGTCATTAATGTGGGTGACCGAGTCACCAGCTACCACAGAGCCCAAAATCCAGTCAGTTTTGAGCCTTTAACAAAATAAACTCCACTACATAAGCTTTTGCTCTTTAAACTCCCTCTTGGGAAAGTTTGATGATAGACGGCTGTACATTAAAGCAGGTGACTTTGCATATGTGCACAGGCCTGCGTGTGTGTGTGTGTGTGTGTGTGTGTGTGTGTGAGAGAGAGAGAGAGAGGGAGGGGATCACCTGCCTGGAGGGGAGAGAGAGAGGGAGGGGATCACCTGCCTGGAGGGGAGAAATGCGTATGCCTGTCTGCCCGTGTAAAAGCATGTCCCTGTGTGTAAGTGAGCCTGCCTATGTGGGGTGTGTGTGGCTGGATAGGGGGATGTGCGCGTGTATATGGACGTGTGTGGGGTGTGCAGTGGGTGGGCGGGAGTTCTGTGAGTGTGTGGGTGTGGGTATGGGCCTGTGTGTGTGAGTGTGCAGGTATAGCTTTGGGGTTGTGTGCATGAGTGTGCAGGGGTGGGTGTGGGGTTGTGTGAGTGTGCGGGTGTGGGTATGGGGTTGTGTGTGTGTGTGGCTGTGGGGTTCTGTGAGTGTGCGCGGGTGGGTATGGGGTTGTGTGTGTGAGTGTGTGGGTGTGGGTATGGGGTTGTGTGTGTGAGTGTGCAGGGTGGGTATGAGGTTGTGTGT
>NW_024070209.1:2671320-2722453 GCF_014754425.2 Oryx dammah | reverse complement strand
TGGAATGGGTGGGCGGGAGTTGTGTGCGTGTGTGTGAGGGTGTGGGTATGGGGTTGTTTGTGAGTGTGTGGCTGTGGGGGGTTGTTGAGTGTGTGGGTATGGGCGTGTGGGGGGCTGTGTATGTGTTTGGGGGTGTGGATGTGTCCGGGTGTGCAGTGGGTGGGTGGGAATTGTGTGTGTGTGTGTGGCTGTGGCTGTGGGGGTTGTTGAGTGTGTGGGTATGGGCGTGTGGGAGACTGTAAGTGTGTGGGGGTGTGGATGTGTCTGGGTGTGTGAGTGAGCCTGCCCAGGGCAGTGGCAATGTGGAGGAGGGGGAGACCTTCCAACCCAGGCTTCTGGCTCCTGCTGGCCAGAGGCCAGGGTTCCAGAGAGCCTGGGGAAACCAGTCTTTCGAGCACCCTGCCCAGTGCACCCTGCCCAGCTCACAGTAAATGAGCCCTGCAGCAGGGGAGCGCCTCTGGCTGTAAGCTCTGGGTACCGCTCCAGCAAGCACAGCTTTAACCCCCAACACAACAGGCTGGAGGCTACACACCCTAGCCCTCTGGGCTCCCCTGTCAGCCACAGGGCACAGCCCAGCCCTCAGCCTTTGGGAATCCTCCTAGACGCTCCTCCTAAGAAACCCAGGGATAGAAAGGGATTTCATTTCTTATCAAAGGAGAAATCTGAAGAAGGGATCTAAACTCTGGTCCAAAGAGCAGAGCAGCAAACTGTGTACACAAACAGTGATTTCAATGTGAAAACACATAAAGACAGCTAGTGGGAGAGAGCAGAGTTAGTCACTCAGTTGTGTCTGTCTCTGCGACCCCATGGACTGTAGCCCGCCAGGCTCCTCTGTCTGTGAAATTCTCCAGGCAAGAATAATGGAAAGGGTTGCCATTCCCTTCTCCAGGGGATCTTCCCTCCCCAGGGATCGAACCCAGGTCTCTTGCATTACAGACAGATTCTTTACCACTGTGCCATGTGGGAAGCTCAATGGAGAGAGCATGACAGTAAAAATGAAAATGGTTTTGACCCTGTTGTTTTGTCATAAGACTTTTTAAACTTAAAAGAAAAAAACATTTAAGGGACGTCCCTGGTGGTCCAGTGGCTAAAACTTCACCTTCCAATGCGGGGGGTACAGGTTCAATCCCTGGTGGGGGAGCTAAGATTCCGCGTGCATCGAGGCCAAAAAACCAAAATATAAAACAGAAGCAATATTGTTACAAATAAAGACTTTAAAATGGCCTACATCCCCCAAAAAAGTCAACAATCATTAAAAAAAAAATTTTAGTTTCTTAAAAATTTATCACAATAGATCAAAATATCAAAAGTGATTCTATCTACAAGATCACAGGCTTACAGATATTTTGTTTTGATTTCTATGTGTTTTCAAAGGTTCTTATAATAATACAGGTCTCTTCAATTAACATCAATGAAAAGAAATGGAACATCACATAATCAATGGAACCGGAATAGACTACGGAGTCTAGAATCCAGTCCATGAAATGAGCCAGGAGTCTGTGCTGTAGCCACGAAGCTTAGTACAACCGGATGTCCATTCTGGATGCTCAGGTGTGATGAGGGAACAAGACAAGCCGTCCCTCCCCACAGGGAGGGGCTGTAGTAACCAGGGGCTCTGCCAGAATCAGTCACCAAGTCAGTGACAGAAGGGCCCAGTCCATCCTTCCATTCCCGGCACACTCCCCTGTTAGAGAGTGTCTGATAAACAGGCTTGCAGTGCCTGCCATCGAGGAGACAAGGAAAACGTCACAAGGCACCATTCCTTTACCTCAAGGACGTCCCAGGTGTTCAGTTCCGGGCTCATCAGCAAGATAGCACTACCTGGGGGGTGGGCACTCAATGCTGGAACCTCCCCGCCCCTCTGGGAAGGCCTGAGAGGCAGTCACAACACACAGAAGCAGCTTTCTCCAAGGATGGCACCCAGAGCTGAGAAGCTCATTTCCCACCCCGTGATCTCATCCAAGTGCTTGTAGCACGTGAAAAGAGCTGTGTCTACTCTGCTTTGAAAAGCCAACTGAAACGTCAGACTTCTACTGACAAGCCTCACTTCCTGGGAGTCTCCTGCCTCTTCCCCACTTCTGTGGACACAGGTCTGCGGCTTGAGGTTTGATGTCTGGGCACTGTCCGATACCCCCTGTCCTGACCAGAGTGGTCAAGGAAAACTCTGGAGCTGGTCTTTTGAATTAGGAACACAAGACTTTTGACAAGTAAAGCTCTAAGCAGCTCTTACTTGGGCCTGGCTGTAAGGCAGCACCTTCCCGGACACACACAAGAGCTGCAGGAAGAGGTCTGTAAACAGAAGATGGCTCAAAGTGCTCTCAGCCCCACCACCTCTGTGGTAGCTGTCCATGGGCTGCACAATGCCAGCGAGGGGAAGAGGTGCCCACAAGCCTCACAGTGAAGAGAAGCAAGCGGCAGCCTGGCCAGCGTCTTTTCAGCTGCCCGCTGGCATCTCCTCACTCACTCAGATACACCGGCCCCCGAGAGGCTTCTGGAGATCAAATCACCAGCTTGGATCGAGACTGTTTCTAGGCGGCATCGTCCAGGTGCGGGACTGCCTCTGATCTCCACTCTGGAGGCTGCCCTCTCCCAGCTCCTCCTGACGACTGTCCCATCCCACACCTGGGCTCGCTTCAGCCAGGCCCCTCCATGCCTCACACACGCTGCTCGCTCTCAGCTGACTCCCAAACCTTTCAGCCCCACTTGGGCCTCACTCCCAAGCCCACGTGGGACCTGACCTGCACACCTACCCGGGTGGACTTTGCCCTCGTGCTGTTCAGAGTGGTCTAGGACCAGCAAGCACATGCTAGGACCGGAGAGCCACACCCCAGCCCCACTGAGTTCTGCTTGTGCCCCATCTGCACATGAACAGGAAACCCAGGCGGGTATGGACGCTCACTGACCCACCGCTGGCCCTCCCCTCACCCTCGCCACACTGGCTCTGCTCCCTCCTCCACGCGCTTCCCTTAAATGACAACATCTTCAACCTGAATCCCAGGCAAAAACCTCACATGTTCACAAATACTTCCCAGTCAGACTTCGACATCTCTGAAATAATCACTGGGTCCTGTCCTAACTTCAGAAGTTTCTGGAAGCCTAGGCCTTCCTGGGAGCCCCACAGCACCTACCTAAGTTTTGTTTACACGTCTGTCTCCCTAGTAGACCTCGACTTCTGTGAACAGGGCTGTGTTAGTCCTCTGACTCCCAACAGCCAGCACACCGTCTGACACACAGGATTCCAAAAATTAGATGTTTGTTGAGCAAATGAAAGAACAAGCAGGCGGAGGGAAACAAGATACTTTTAAGGTGTGCCAGATGGTAGGAACCAAAAGCAAAAATTATGCAGTGTTCTTTCCGGCCTTTATAAAGTTGTTTCAGGAATAAAATTAAGCTGCTGGGGAAGAATGTGATGTGGCATAGGAAATACGGGAGCAGTTTTTAACGAAATCATTTCTAGCTTTTTCCCTCCAATATATAACCCACTATCTATAAGGAGCAGTAATAGGTCTAAGGTTACCTCAGGGGTCAGTGACCAACCCAGAGTTTAAACCCAGCTCTTTACTGGGGGCTAGGTGGTTATAAAGCGGGTGGGGAAAGATAAGATGACTAAGGAAGAGCTTAGTGTCTGGGAGGGGGAGGAATGAACCGGAGGGAGGGGCAGAGCAGAGGCTGGAGGGTGGGTTTTAATCAGGGGCGGGGCTTCCAAACCCTCTAGTGGAGAGTTCATTCATTACTGTGCTTCCAGGGTCTTCGGAGGCATCTGCGGTGAAGGAAAGACATGGCCAGCCAAGAGTTGCCCAGGGAGGCTCTGTTTTCAGATTTCCAGCTGTGGCCAAACTCAACCACAACACCCGGTACTGCCAACAGTCTAGGGGAGGTTCAAGTAGAAGAAGGACCAAAGTTCCACCAGCAGGAGTCTCCCAGTGGCCTGACAGCCCCCACCAGCTGGCGGGCCTTGCTCCGGGGGCCCACAGCAGCGGGCATCAGGTCTCACACACTGTACAGGGATCAGTAAACACCTGGCAACAGCTGCCTTCTGTTGGGAGGCAGAAGCAACTAGGAAGCAGTCAGGTGGGCATGTTCAGTCACTCAGCCGAGTTCAGCTCTTCATGACCCCATGGACTACAGGCTCCTCTGTTCATGGGATTTTCCCAGTAAGAATAAGAATACTGGAGCAGGGATACCGCCTTTTTCTCCTTCAGAGGATCTTCCCTACCCAGGAATCGAACCTGTGTCTCCTATGTCTCTTGAACTGGCAGGTGTATTCTTTACTACTGAGCCACCTGGGAAGCCCAGGAAGCTGTTACCTCCTTGCTTTAGTCTCAAGGCAAAGCTCAGAGCCGCAGGCTTGCAATGACTCTCTGCGCCTGTCTCTAAATGTGCAGAGCATATTCATGATTCTTGCTGGTGAGTGAATCACGTCAGCTCCTGATGCTCAAAGACCTCTTACTCACTGAGAAACTGAGGCACAGGGAAGGGGAACCAGGACCCCAAACTCTGCTTCTCAGGCCGTGACCTGAACCTCTAACACAGGCGTCTCTGCAGGAGCTCCTCCTGGCTTTCCTGGTGCAGCTGGAAACGGTCAAGTCCCTGGATAACAGCACCGCACACCCATTTGTCTTTATCCCTTATCAGCTCCTCAAAATTCTAACACTTCTGGAATGGGGGTAATTCTCAAATCTGACAGGTCATTTGTTCCATCAGTGACTTTTCTTTTTCCCTTCAGTGACTTTTTAATCAAAGTCTTACTATGTACCAAGAACCATTTCAGGGCTTCCCTGGTGGCACAGCGACAAAGAATCTGCCTGTAATGCAGGGGACATGGGTTCAATCCCTGAGTTGGGAAGATCCCCTGGAGGAGGAAATGGCAACCCACTCCAATATCCCTGCCTGGGAAGTCCCATGGACAGAGGAGCCTGGTGGACTACAGTCTGTGGAGTCGCAAGAGTCTGACGCAACTGAGGGAACTAAACAACGAGAACCATTTTATGGGCAGGGATATATGGGTGAACAAAATTTAAACCCTGCCCTTTGGTACAGTGGGAGGAGTCAGACAATAAAAATGTAAACTCGTAAATCACACAGTTGTTAGAAAGTGATAGGAGAAAAAGAAAAATGAGCACAGGGTGGGTCAGGTTAGATCAGGAAGGTCAGGGAGGGACCAGGGGTTGCAGTTTTAAATAAGGGTGACAGGAAGGCCTCACTGAGAAGATGAAGCAGACACAGGGAGGGGAGAGTGAGCCACAGAGTCTGGGGGAGAACATTCCGCCTGCGGGAGCAGCCAGCACCAAGGCTCCAGGCTGGAAGTGTCCTCAGGGCCAGCAAGGCCAGCCTGGCTAGTGACAGAGCCACTCACTTGTTGCTCACTCATTGTTTAACAAACATTTACTGTTCGTTTCTTCGCCAGGCAAATGAGTGGAGAAAGTGCTAGTACCACAGGATGCCAACCCTCAAGGAACTCACAATGCTGGTGGGTATGACCTTAAAAGAGGGTCACACCCACAGCGGAAAGACTCTGGAGGGATTCAGGGCCCTCATCCAACCTGGAGGTGACGAAGGGTCCCCCAGAACACGGAAAAACCCCTTGGCTCGACCAGGCAGGGACCCCGGCTCAAATATCTGTGCTGCTGACAATGCTGGCTGTGTTAACCTGGCTCACTGGTTTTTCTTAACAACAACAACAAAAGAAGCCTGGAACCTCCCTGGCAGTTCAGGGGCTAAGACTTCACGTTCCCAATGCAGGGACCTGGGTTCGATCCCTAGTCAGGGAACTAGATCCCACATGCTGCTATTCAAGATTTCACAGGCTGAAACTAGAAAGATCCCATGTGCCACAACTGAGACCCAGAACAACCAAATAAATAAATATTTTAAAAAATGAAATAAGAAAGAAGCCTTCTAAATACCAGATTTGTAAAGAAAAGGCAGTAAGTTGCAGGTGTACACTGAGCATTGCCATGTCCAAGAGGGCCTTAGACTGAAAACGCAGATGCCCGAGGAGAAGATGGGGGAGAGATGACACTCTGGGGAGCCCTGCACAGCCACGAGTTAAAACTAGGAACCAAGAAGTAATGGTGTAATGCCCAGGGCCTCACAATGCAGGGAGCAAACTGTGCCTGTGCGCCCACAGAACTACCAGCAGCCCCCCCAGGCGTCAGCCTCAGGCTACAGGCTTGATAAGGAGGAGGGTCCCGGGGACTAAAGCATGTGTCTGCAGAGCCCCACTCAACACAGCTCTGCCCTCAGAGATGCTAGCTCTGTTTTCCCAGCTTCAGGAAGTGGTGGTATTTAAAAGAAAAAAAAAAGATGAGCCCAAAGATGGCCCTGCCGGGAGTCAGGAAGCTCCCACCCTGCTGGTCAGGGGCTGGGAAGCCTGACCATGCCAGTCCACATGGGCTGGACGATGCAAACGTGCTTGTCGGGTGCGTCAGCAGCACGTCCCAGAGACCACAGAGGTGGTGAAGGAGGAAGCCGCCCTGGTGAGTCCCAACCCTGCTCCTGACCAAGCAACACGGCAAAAGTCCTCCAGGCCTAGAGGCTGCAGGGTAGGGGTGGAGCTCAAGTCCCCCCTGCTCTTCTGTTTGGACTTGATCCCTGGGGGAAACATTCCTGGGTCTGCCCACGCTGAAGCTCCCCCGAGGCGGTGCCATTACCACCAGCCCCTCTGCAGACCACCTAACAGGCTGTCTCCCACTCAAGCTTATATAACTGGAGTTCTCTCCTCAGCTCTGATGCTGAGATTCAGTCTGTCAAACTGAAAAAGGGAAGGTACCCAGTCCCCACCCTGGCTCTAACCCCAGTATCCTGCCAGGCCAGCTCCTCCCTATCCTACTCTGTCACCCACTGATCCAGCCAGTTGAGGCTCTCCAGAACTGAGCAACAACGGGCTGAGGTCTTGGGGAGTGAAACAGAGCTCTGGGCTTTAGGTGACCTCCCCCATTCCTTTATAAAGAGCTCCCCTTTTGGTCTCCTCACCGCCTTTGGCCAAGGAGGGTTTTGCTCCATAATTGGCTTGTTTACTGTCACTCGGAGTGGCAGAGGCAGGAGGAAAGTTTTGCTAGAAGTAAGGAAAGGGGTGTGTGCTCTGAGCGCTGAGGCTGCCGAGGTAAACCCTCCAAGTGTCTAACAACCAAGAGCACGTGTGAGAAAAAAAACACCAGGCCGACTAAAGATACCCAGCAGACCACAGGAGGGAAGCTTATGTGGGGCGCCTGGGAAAGATAGAATAACCAAAGCTTAATCTGCTCGCTTCTGCTGAACAGTCAAAAGCATTACTTGGCATTGCTCTCGGCAGGGAGCCAGTGAGTGCCCTCCCAACTTGGCTTCCGTGGGCCAGGCGCTCCAGTGACACCGTTCTCACTTGGCTCCAAAACCTTCCAGAGCTCTGAGAGCCCAGCAGACTGACTGCCCTGACTTTCAGGTTCTTCCCAAGGCCATGGGTGACTCGGTCTGTCCCCTACTGACCACTGATCAGCAGAGCCTGTACCCACAGGAAGGGAACCACCTGCTGCACCAGAAACACATCATCTGCTCCCCAACTCAGCTTCTCTGCTCAAGGGGTTCCCTCTGCCTCAAGGACCAAGTCTCCCCAGCTTTCAAGGATTTCCCCAAATGTTCCCTCCGCTGTGAAGGTTCTCCGGGTTCCCCAGCCCCTTCCCCACCTGACCCCAATAGGACCTGCTGGCTCCAGTACCACGCCCTAATCTCCATGCCCCGGTGCTGGCCTCCTTGAAGGCATTAGCCTCACTCCATCCTGCTCCCACGCAGGCAAGTATGTCTTGCCCTGCTTGGATCCACCTGGGGCACAAAGCACACTTCCTGGCAGATGCTTAAGAGCTATTTCTGCTGGCCTGAGTGCCCATCTCTGCCGAGGCATAGGGAGTGCTGGGCAAATGGACAGAGTCACACGAGTGGAACGCTAAGATCAGCAGACACAAGACAGGTCAGGATACGCGAGGTACCGCATAGAGGGATGCGGGAGGCGCATCCTGGGGCCTCACCCTTCTTGAACTCCTCCAGCATGGCATCCAGCTTGGTGTCGTGGAAGACGAAGTGCACTGGGTGGTTGTAGAAGCGGGTGATGGTCTTGAGCGGGGTGCAGTCATCGGGATCCACGAAGGCCAAGTCCTTGACGTAGAGGATATCGACGATGTTGGACTGCTCGTCTTCAAACACGGGGATGCGGGTGTAGCCGCTCTCCATGATCTCCGACATGGTGTTAAAGTCCAGGATGGCATCGCTGCGGATCATGAAGCAGTCCTGCAGCTGGGTCATGATATCCTCCACCGTCTTGGTCCGCAGTTCCAAGGCCCCCTGGATCATGTTCAGCTCCTCTTTCACGAGGTCATTGTAGGGCTCGGTCACCTTCAGCATCTCCATCAGCTTCTCCCGATTGTAAACGGTGCGGATCTCCTGACCCAGGACGAAGTCCAGGAGCTTGCTGATGGGGTAACTGAGGGGGAAGGTGATCAGCATAAAGAATTTGGTGAGGATGATCGTGTTGGCACCCACAGCCAGCCCGTGTCGGGAGCACAGGGCCTGAGGCACGATCTCCCCGAAGATGACAATGCCAATGGTGGAGGAGGCCACGGCCACCAGGCCGGACCCGATGAGGTTGTCTAGAAGGATGGTGAGGGAGGTGTTGACCAGCACGTTCCCCAGCAGCAGGGAGCAGAGCAAGTAGTTGCCCTTGCGACGGATGGGCTCGATCTTGCGGGCATAGCGCCGCTCCTTCTGAGTGCCACAGTTCTGCACGATGCGTAGCTCCATGGGGTCCAGGGCCATCAGCCCCAGATTGAGGCCGGAAAATATGCCCGACAGCCCCAGCAGCACCATAATAATGAGGATGTGCAGCCAGAGGGGCAGGAGCCTCCCAGGCTCCTCCACCATGAGGAGCAGCGAATCCTTGTCCGTCCACCTCTGCCAGGGCCCATCCACGCCCGCCCGGGTGCACAACGCATACAGTTTCATGTTCTCACTCCTCCGGAGGAACTTAGTGAGCACCACCAGCATCCCCGACGTGTCCCCGCGGCTCACGTTGACCAGCTTCTGGACGACCAGGTCCTTGGTGAGCTCGAGGCAGTCAGTGGAGTTGTGGAAGGTCTCGGCGTTGTCCACCTCAGTGAAGGAGATCAGGTTGCTAGAGAAGGAGTCCAGCCCCTGGCCGTACAGCCTCAGGTTCACCGTGCTGCCCTCGGACACGTAGATGATGCCATCCGTGTTTATGCCACACGATTTGTTGCAGCTCGTCAGCCTCATGCCCAGGATCGCGCTCCGCTGGGGGTCGCCCTGGCCGCGGACCCCCGGCGCCCACAGGGGCACCAGCAGCACCAGCGCCGCCAGGAGGAGGCGCCCTCGGGCCGGCCCACTGCCGGGGCGCCCGCCCCCGCCCACCGGCGCCATGTTGCTCCGGCTCGGCCGCCGCCGCTCCTCGCGCCCCGCCGCGCAGCCCCGCTCGCGCCGCCGCTCCTGCCGCTCCGCCGCCGCCGAGCCAACTGTCCCGTCCGCGGGCTTGACGTCAGGTCAGCGCCCCATCTGCCCCGCCCCGCGACCCACGCCTCTCATCTGCATGGGAGGCTCCGCCCCCTGGCGCGCGGCTCGGGCGCCCTCCCTTAAGGAAGTCCGGCATTTAAGGTGGCGTGGCGCTAGAGCGCGGGAGCTGTGGGAGGCTCTCCGCCCCGGCCTCTTCCTCGCAAGCTATTCCGCCCTCTTGGCGGGTCCTGCTCTCCTCCGCGCCGATCTGCTCTGCCTAGCGCACTGTCCCATTCCGCAGCCTATCCTGGCTTCGCTTGCTGGGCTCCTTCCCCTTCCCCAGAAAAGCTGCAACGGAGGCGGTGACTCTTCTCTGTAAGAACCTCCGAAGCAGCACCACGTGGTGCTCGGGCCAGAAAATTGCTTTTCCTGCTTTAAGAAAAGAAAAGGAGAACCCGAGAGCAGAGGCCTGAGGGAGGTCTTCACGTCCACAGACATTGTTCTGACCTCTACACTCCTGGGGCTTTTGCCCACCTTGCCCAGAGGCCAGAAGTTGATCCCCCAGGACCAGGCCAGAGCTCTCTGGGGCCAGTGGAGGGGAAATCTGGGGCCCCAGATGCAGGGAATGCAGATGGAAGGAGCGTGGTCGTTCATTTCCCTTTAGGACACAAGTACTGAGCGCTCCGGTGCTGGGCGCTTGTTCCAGGCTCAAACAGTATAGCAGTGAATGAGCCAAAGATCCTGCCCCCTGGAGTTGGCAGTCTAGGATAGGAAACGGGCAATCAACAAACACAGGCAAGGACTTCCCTGTTAGTCCAGTGGTTAAGAATGTGCCTGCTAGAGAAGCCCCTGTGCTGCAATGAAGACCCAATTCAGCCAAAAACATTTTTAATCCAGAATATTTTTTAATCCTCCCAAACAACCCTAAGATATTTCCATATTACAGATGAAGAAATTGTGTCTAGGCACAAAGCAGGGCCCATCTAGACTGTTATCTTAAGAGCAGGCTTGTGTGACTTCAGTAAGACAAGTTGGAATGTCTCTCAGCCCCAGCTGCTGCTTCTGTAAAATGGGGGTAAGAATGATAACACAGGGACTTCTCCGGTGGTCCAATTGGTTAAGAGTCCACCTTCCAATGCAGGGAATGTGGGTTCGACCCCAGGTCCTAAGGGGCTAAGATCTCACATGCCACAGGGCACCTAAGCCCGCAAAGCAACTGGAGAAGCCCGGAGCGCTGCAAGGGAGAGTGTACCTGCTGCAACTAGGAACTGATGCAGGCAAATCAGTCAATAAAAAGCAAGAAATGCTAACAGAGCACCACTTCACTAACCTTGTGGGAACAGCTGCCCTAGGCATGGGACAGGACAGGACAACTCAATGCTCTTTGACTATGCAGCTGTTATTGTTATTGTTGTTGTTGTTGTTGTTATTGTTATTGTCTGCCCTTCCGGGACCAAACTCCTAACCCTTGATTGTGGTGACTGACCAGCTGGGACAGCTGCGTGTGGAAACGAGCTGAGAGGCACGGCGCCAGGCCTAACCCTGAAATGACTGCTTCCTGGCCAGCCCTCCTCAGTGTCAGTCAGCAACTATGAATTGAGTGCCAAGCACTCAGGGTGTGGGGGAAGACCAACCGCAGCTGCTGCTCCTGTTGGGGGGGTGGAGGAGAAAGACAGACAAACATCCTTATAATAATCACAGAGGTGTGCTGACAAGAGGATCAAGTACCAGGTTGACCACTGGGTCTTGAAGCAAGGATTTTGCTGGCCTTGGAGACACAGAAATCCGTTTCACTCTCTACATAAACACTGGTGTTTATTTTTATAATGGCGTACTGTTTGCCAGTAAAAGCAACAATCAATACCAGCCGGAAATAGACTAAACAGAGAGGAACAATCATATAGTGTTTAGGAAGGTGGCAGAAGGCTGATTCAAATAAGCCCTGTTAGCAGGGGTAATGAGTGTGGCATCCCAGGCCAGCCTAAAGCAATCCTTTGCAGGGAGGTCCCTCACTTCATATTTCACAGGGAGCACCCAGCTTTCCAGTTTTTCAGAAAACAGGACCCTCAGGTGGGCACTGGCCAACACAGAACACAAGCAGAACCTTTGACCAGCTGTTTCCACCTACCTCCTCCAACCAGCATGTGCCATTGCTTGGGAACAAATGCAGTCTCGAGGGATCTTCTGCCCTCATATCTTTCCAGCCAGTTTTAGGACCAGCGCCCTCCCCCAGGGTCCTCAGAGACTCCCATTCTATTATCAACCAATTGGCTGTTTTTATTTTGCCCTTTTCAGATGTCTGTACTCAGAAGCGTTCTATGCATGCACTGAGCCCAATGACAGAAACCAGCAAAGAGAAGGAAGAACAAACAGACGCTTTCGAGATACTTAGGTTAAAAAATGCAAGGGGTGGGTCTTCCCTGGTGGCTCAGTGGTAAAGAATCCAGCTGTCAATGCGGGAGATGCTGCTTTGATCCCTGGGTCAGAAGAGCCCCTGGAGAAGGCAATGGCAACCCACTCCGGTATCCTTGCCTGAGAAATCCCATGGACAGAGGAGCCTGGCAGGCTACAGTCCATGGGGTCGCAAAAGAGTCAGACATGACTTAGCGACCAAACCACCACAGTTCATTTAATTACACCCATCCATGCTCTTATTCACACCAGTGATTAAGTGAATACAGCCAATCCAATGAAGTCGAGGAAATGAAATTCCCCTTTCTATGCTACCCCAGCAGGGGTCCATACAGCCTTGCTCTGGGTTCCCAGTGTAACTTAAAGGGAAACTTGCAATGTCCAGAATCCTTGATGTCCTGCAAATGAAGGAAGAGAAGGAATCTGTTATTAAACAGTTTATATGGTCTTAAAAAGAGAGAGAAAGAAGAAAGACAGAATAAAGAAATTCCTCTTTACCCTCCCAAGGCCTTTAATCTGCAGGTAAGACAAGAGTCGTTGTTGCTCAGTCACTAAGTTGTGTCCAACTCTGCGACCCCGTGGACTGCAGCACACCAGGTTTCCCTGTCCTTCACCATCTCCCAGAGTTTGCTCAAACTCATGACCATTAAGTTGATGACGCCATCCAACCATCTCACCCTCTGTCGCCCTATTCTCCTCCTGCCTTCAATCTTTCCCAGCATCAGGGTCTTTTCCAATAATTCAGTTCTTCGAATCAAGTGGCCAAAGTATTGGATCTTCAGGTTTTAGCATCTGTCCTTCTAATGAATATTCAAAGTTGATTTCCTTTAGAATTGATTGGTTTCATCTCCTTGCTGTCTGAGGGACTCCCAAGAAAAAGTCAAACGCAGTATAACCCAGAAAATGTCAGAAGAGGTATTTGAGGCCCAGACTGGAGTCCATGTTCATTCTCTGCCTGGCTTTGGTCCCTGGTTAGGGCATTAAACCTTTCCTCATCTGCAGAGTTCCCACAGCATAGTGAGGACCACGTGGAGGTGGAGGTGTTTCAATGTACAGAGCAGGAGGCCTGGGCCATGTCTGGCTCCTGTGAACCAGGCTGTGAGGATGGCACAGAGGGACCTGCAAGTGAGAATCCTCTCCCCTTTGGGGGGCAGACCTGTTCCTCTACCTGGGGCAGAAGCCTTTACTCACCTGAGTTTCCTCCATTTGCAAGTAAGGAGTTTAGAGAGGATCCTTTTCTGAGGGATCCTGATACCTGACCCCCCCGCCCCAAGCCTCACAAAGCACTCCACTCTTTATTAATTTATTATTGTTATTATTTATTTGACTGCACCAGGTCTTAGTTGTGGCATTTGGGATCTTAATTAATTAATCTTAATAGTGGCATGCAGGATCTAGTTCCCAGACCAGGAATCAAACCTGGGCTCCCTGCATTGGGATCGGGCATCTTAGCCACTGGACTGCCAGGGAAATCCCCCTAAGCGCTCTATTCTTGACATGGGCCTGAAGTGTTCTTTCCCGGCCCTATGGCAGCATGTCTATAGCTCCTGTGTCTGTGTGTTTTTTAATATATATTTTTTTCTTTATATATATATATTTTATTGAAGTATAGTTAACTTACAATGTTTCAGGTACCCAACAAGATGATTTGGATATATATATATACACATATATTGAAGAAGGCAATGGCACCCCACTCCAGTACTCTTGCCTGGAAAATCCCATGGACGGAGGAGCCTGGTGGGCTGCAGTCCATGGGGTCGCTAAGAGTCGAACACAACTGAGCGATTTCACTTTCACTTTTCACTTTCATGCATTGGAGAAGGAAATGGCAACCCACTCCAGTGTTCTTGCCTGGAGAATCCCAGGGACGGGGAGCCTGGTGGGCTGCCGTCTATGGGGTCGCACAGAGTCGGACATGACTGAAGCGACTTGGTAGCAGCAGCAGCAGCATACACATAAATTATTTTCAGACTATTTTCCATTAGGTTATTACAAGATATTGACATAGTTCCCTGGGCTATATAGTAAATGTTTGTTCTTGTTGCATATCTATTTTTTAAATTAGAAATCTAGCATTCTATTCATACTAAGTCAAATAAGTAGAATCAAAATGCCATTAATATTTTAGGCAAAAGTTCATAAGTTTTCTCATATATATATTATACATAGTATTTATATGTACTTGCATGCCAGGTGCTTCCATTGTGTCTGACTCTTTGCAACCCTATGGATTGTAGCCTGCCAGGCTTATCTGTCCATGGAATTCTCCAGGCAAGAATACTTGAATACAAGAATGTATTCAAGTGCCCACTAGTGCCACCTGGGAAGCCCTTACTATTTATACATTTGTATACAAAAGTTTTTCTACTACCCTTGATAAAGGTTTGAAAAAGAACGTCAAAAAAAAGAAGAGATGGAGAAATTGGAAAATATAAACTAAATGAGACATGAACACTACCATGTCTGCAGCTCCCGTGGTTGAGTCCACTCCTTTCTGGTCCTGTGCAGGGAGACAACCTTAAAGGGTTCTGCCCTTTCTATACCTGGCATTGTGCTGACACTGAGGATCCTTGGTGAACAAGGTCTTGAATCAGTGACCTGGGGTCTCCTGCCCCTCCCTACTCCCTAGGCTGGGATCCTCCCAGGCTGGTTTCTTAGCCCTCTTCAACCTCTGGGTCTACACAATGGGGAGCTGCGGGCAGAACAGCTGCCCGTCTGCTGGTGGAACTCAGAGCCTGAGGCCTGCCACAGCCCCCCCGCTGGACAGAGCCCTCCAGGATGCTGTGGGCCTGGCGTATGAGAGCCTGGATAGCAGCAGAGTGAGATACGGGCCATCCTCAGTACATGCTGTGAGGACTTCCCTAGTGGTCCAGTGGTTAAGGATCTGCCTTCTAGTGCAAGGGACGCAGGTTTGATTCCTGGTTGGGGAACTAAGATCCAACATGCCGCAGAGCAACTAAGCTCTCACACCACAACTACAGAGAAGCCTGCACACTACAACAAAGATCCTGCATGTTACAGTCAAGACCCAATATGGCCAAAAATAAATAAATTATCATTTTAAAAAATACATGCCATGGCCTGTTCACCACTGTCTGTAAGTCTACAGTAACTCTGAGCATTGCAAAATAGATCTGTGCTATTTAATTGTTTCAGAATGAAAGGGGCACATAAGAAAAATAAAAAAAAGAAAAAAAAACAGAATGGAAGGGGCAGTTGTCCCTCCTCTGAGGGATGAAGCAAGCATGGAGTTAGCTGGATGCTGCTCTTTTCTGAGGGGAGGCACGCCTAGGGGCATGTGGAATCTTAGTTCCCTGACCAGGGATTGAAACCATGCTCCCCGGCATTGGAAGCCCAGAATCCTAACCACTGGACTGCCAGGAAAAAAAGTCCCTGGATGCTGCCTTGACTCACATTCCAACTCAGGTCATCCCAGGGAGTGGGGACATGGGGACCCCGTGTGTGAGAAAGACTCTTCATTGAGCCAGAGAAGTGGATGAAAACATCAGGTCAGCGGATCCAGGCCCATAAAAGGATGTGCCTCTGACAGGCAGTCAAATGCCAGAGTGGCAAGGGGGAGGAGCGTTTGTATTCACAGGGTAGGCTTCCTATTGCCATACGACAGGTTGCTCTCTTTTGGGACAGGCCCACAGGAGGCAGGCTGCCCCACTATTCAGGGGATTCCGGCGGCCCAATTCGCAGGTTGGCTTGACCACAGATCCCTTGCATGACCTAGGACTTTGGGACATTCTTGAGTGCCTAGTGGGAGGAAGTCTGGCCCATGGTGAGAGCTCAATACATGATCAGTAACCACGAGGACAATGGGAGAGAGGTAGCCAGGATTTTCAGAGGATGTGCAGATGTCCTTAGCTCCCCTACGTCTCCCCATCCAACTCCAGCCAGTCTTCTTGTCCTTTCTCTTCCCTTCCCTGCAGAGGGAGAAAATCAGTTGAGGATGAGCGGGAGATCACTGAGACCCGAACAAGACCACATGGGGCCCCTGTGGGCCTCCGTGGGAAAGGAAGCAGGGAGGCTGGTGGAGTGTAAGTGCAGGGAGTGTCACGCACTGCTGGGAGGGAGAGAAGGCTCTCCCTCGGGATCCTGATCAGGTAGACCTAACACCGTGCAAGCTCAGGCTTGGGGAGCCCCTGCTAACCCAGGGTCCCCTTGAGAACCTCAGGCAGCGCTGGATGTGAGGGTGGCCCTCAGGCCCAGGCCTCTGCCCCCGTCCCTCTCCCCTGCTTCCCTCCCCCTCAGAAGTACTGGGACACCTTCTGTCCCCAGGACTGGCAACCCCAGCAAGCTTTCTCTTCTGCCTCCCAAAACACAAAGACTGCCCCCCTTTTTTGACGTGGATCATTTTTTTAAAGTCTGTATTCGATTTGTTACACTATTTCTTCTGTTTTATGCTTTTTTGGCAGAGAGCTATGTGGGATCTTAGCCCCCAGACCAGAGGTTGAACCCGCACCCCCACCCCTACCCGCACTGGAAGCGGAAGTCTCTTAACCACTGGACTACCAGTCCCAAGACCCTTTACTATTTTAACAAAGTAATGGCTCATTACTAGAGAAAAACTAGGAAGAGCAAGATAACAAACCCTGAGTATTTACAAAGACTTGAGAGCAGTTTTCAGAGTCATTGTCCCTAATCTCTGACTCTTTCTTGGAGGAAATGTCACAGGCTTTGAACCTCACCACCTGGTAAACTGGTGCAAAGTGCTTGGCCTCTTACGGCGTTGGTTTCTCCACTTGAAAGATGAAGATCATAATAACATTTTACTGATTTCCAATAACTCTTTTGTAGACTGAAGACCTGCTTAAACTGGTGATAATAACGATCGAAATGATGACCATGATGTCTATCCAGAATAAGAATTCATATAGCTAAAAGAGGAAAATCGAAAAAAAAAGAACAAGAAACTTTTCTTGATGTATTAAAAGGAGCAAATAAGTCCAAGTTGAAAGTTTTGCTCTGGAAACTTCCGGTGTGGTCCAGTGGCTGAGACTCCAAGCTCCCAATACACGGGGTCTTGAGTTTGATCCCTGATCAAGGAACTAGATCCCACACTCCATAACTAAAGATCCTGCATGAAGACCCCACACAGCCAAATAAATAAATGAAAAAAACATTTTTTTTTTAAGCATTGCTCTGTAAACCTTGGTTTCTTTCCCTTTACCCAGACTAGGACTTTCATATTACTGTACCCTTCATTCATTTCTCCATTTGTGTATTTTTTATATTTTACTAGGCTTATAAAATAACTGAGTTATACATGTTCATTGAAATAAATTCAAATAGCACAGAGTGTATGAAGTAAAACATGAAAGTCCCCCTCACCCCCTTTCCACTGCCCAGGGGCTGTCTTTCTGCAAAGTATTCCGCCACTCTCTGCCTTCTTCATTTTCATCTCTCCCCTACTCTGGACTGGAGGCCAATTCCCACTGGGCTGAGAACACTTCAAGGACAAAAACTGTGTCATAGTCTTCTCTATATCCAGAATATTCAGCATTCCATATGCGTCTGTAGAATGAATTGGATTTTCCTTAAAAAGAGGGTGGGAAAAACACCATTGGGGACCAAGGATGGGAAGTGAGAGGAAAGCATTTAGCCAGTAGCTTTATGTATAAAATTGTAACTAAGAAAACTGTTTCATATTTGCCCCTTGTTACCATTTCTCCTCTACTCTATTTCTTAAAAAAAAAAAGAAAAATCTGATCTTGACCCAACTAAATTGAGGTCTTGACAGATTCACAACTTGAAAAACACTAGTCTCAGGCACTGCTCATGAGCATCCACTGGAATTCCCTTCGAGAGTGCCTATGAGGATGGTGGGAATTAGAAGACTCTCTTGGTAAACGGCCCTCACACCCACAGTGCGTGCCATAATCCACACGTGGCAATAAATCAGCCCAGCAGATCAGTGAGCCAAGTTCCTGATTCCCCAATCTTATTGGCTCCCAGACTGACCCAGAAAGGAGACGGCCTTTCGGATATTTATTCCCAAGAGCTCAAACAACTGCCAAGTCACCAAACACCTGTGGAGCCTTCAGCAACCAGCTCATCTTGCAGGCCTCAGGTTTTTATCTTTAACCTGAGGGAACCGGATCAGATAATTAAGTTCTATTCCAATTTAAAGTCTCTGATCTTGGATTCTTCCTGGGTAACCAAGGGAGGAAGGTAAAGGCCAGACCAGCAAGATTAGAAGTAGTAGTGGGCCTCTGTTGTTCTGGTCTGCTCAGCTTCCTTCCCCTTCTCCTGAAAATGGCACCTCCCTTTTTCTCCGGAGCTTTCCTGATAGCTCAGAGGGTAAAGAATATGTCCACAATGTAGAAGGCCAGGCTTCCTGATCCCCGGGTCAGGAAGATCCCCTGGAGAAGGGAATGACTGCCCACTCCAGTGTTCTTGCCTGGAGAATTCCACGGACAGAGGACCCTGGCAGGCTATAGTCCATGGGGTCACAAAGAGTCAGACACAACTAAGCAACTAACACTTTCATACTTTTCCTCTGGGAACCTGTCCCACCAGCATTTTCATGGTTTCTAGTGGAGGTAGGCAACTGACCAGGCCTGAACCAAAGTACCCTAGGCCACAACAGTTGACCTAGGGTGGGCAGGACACCAAGAAAGGCCAACTAGGAGTCTGGCCTAGTTTTTATAAATAGCAGAAAAATTAAAGTGTTAGCCACTCAGTCGTGTCCAACTCTGTGCGGTCCCATGGATTGTAGCCTCCAGGCTCCTCTATCCATGGAGTTCTACAAGCAAGAATACTGGAATGGGTTGCCATGCCCTCCTCCAGGGGATCTTCCCCAACCAGGGATTGAAACCCAAGTCTCTTGAATTGGCAGGCGGATTCTTTACTGCTAAGCCACCAGTGAAGCCTAGGAGGAAATTGCTATTGCAATTCAAATGTGAAGGGACAGGTAGCTATTAACAAAAAAAGCTCCTATCTAGTGAGTACTATGTGCCAGGCACTGGCCTTTGAACTCCTTTTCTCATTTAAATATTTATAGCAATTTCATGAATAGGGTTATTATTATTATTCTCCTTTTACAGATAGAAAAATCAGGTCCCAAAGAGGTAAAATAACTTGCCCAAGGTCATACAGCTCAGCAAGGTCAACAGAGCTACATCCTGAACTTGAAATATGTCCACTGTTGATGCTTTCCACGCTGTCATTTTCACTGAGAAGTGTGGAAACCAAAGGGCATCATAAGTCTTCATGACAGAAAACAGAAGTCTTTATTATAAAACAGACATACATGTGTGCTAAGATGCTTAGTCGTATCTGACTCTTTGCGACCCTATGGGCTGTTGCCCGCCAGGCTCCTCTGTCCATGGGAGTCTCCAGGCAAGAATACTGGAGTGGGTTGCCATGCCCTCCTCCAGGGGGTCTTCCCAGCCCAGTGACTGAAGCTGCATCTCCTATCTCCTGCATTGGCAGGTGAGTTCTTTACCACTAGTGCCACCTGGGAAGCCCAGACGTGCATGTGTATGTGATTGTTTAAAGAAATTCTAAATGGAATACAGTTTAAAGAAATAGAGCCATATTTTTATAACTGGACTTCTTGCACATTAATCTTCAGGTTTTGTCCATTAGTGTTTAGTCTAACTTTGACTTCTTGGTTTCCTTCCAGAGCAAACAAACCTCTATGTGACTTTGGAAATGGCCATCATCAGACTGACTTAGAACTTCGAACCAGGTTGATTTCCAAAGGCAAAGGATGGCTTCCCTAGACCCCATGGCTCCCAGTCACCCTGAAGAGCCTGCTGTGATGGGCTCTGAATTCTCTGCACAGAATGAGAATGTTCAACCTCATCCACCTCCTCCCACGGCTTCTCTCATAGCTGTAGCTCAGCTGTACCTAAGCACTTCCCCACTCATCCAGCTCCTGGAGAGGTCAGGGCTCCTCCATCCATCCATCTTCCACAGGAAGGAGAATGAGGAAAAGGAGAATGAGGAAAATTATACCCAACAAAGACTTCACTTGGCTGTTTGACCTTCCAAGCTATGTGTGTCAGTTGCTCAGCTGCGTCCGACTCTTTGTGGCTCCATGGACTGTATGTAGCCCACTAGGCTCCTCCCCGTGGGATTCTTCAGAAAGGAAAACAGGAGTGGGTTGCCGTTCCCTTCTCTAGGGGATCTCCCCAACCCAGGGATCGAAGGCTGGTCTCCTGCATTGCAGGCAGATTCTTTACCATCTGCACTACCAGGGAAGTCCTATAAAACTATAGCTTATTGTAATTAGAAACCCTAGTGATAAAATTTGCACATTACACAACTTCCACTCTGCATCCCAGATCCCTGAGCAATATCCTCAAATAAGCCAGTGGTTTCCACTTCATTTAGAAAGCAACTCTGACAGAGATACTTTCTTCCAAAGGGACCAGAACACAGTCCGGAACACTGTGGACAAGGCATAACAAAGCCTTCCAAACAATAGTAATTTCTGTACTTAAGGCACTCTTTAGAGTCTTGTGCACCTTTTATGCATTCTTTAGTTTAATGCAGTCAGCAATCCAGTGTGGTAAGTTTCATCACACCCAGTTTACAGATAAGGAATTTGAGGCTCAGAGAGATTATATAATTTGCCCAAGGTCATACAGTGGAGCTGGATTTCAAAAGGGCAGAGGTTTTCATTCCAACTCAAATATGCCAGGGTTCTCCTCCCTCCCCCACCCCCAGCCTGCAATTTTTGATGATACTTATGTCCCAACTCTGTGACCAACAGGCCTCGGGATGCCTAGAGGCCATCCCTAATCTGTAGGCGTTCTACCACTTCATCGAGTCATTGCAGATCTGAATTCTGGTCCTGAGGACACTGACTTTTATTATTTCACTGATGAGTTAATGGATTGGGGAGGGTAGGCCACACTAATTAAACACATAACTAAGTGGTCAACCCAAATATGAATTTCTTTTTTAAATGAATGTATTCTTGGCTGTGCTGGATCTTCATTGCTGCTTGTGGACTGTCTTTAGTTGCGGCAAGTAGGGACTTCTCTCTGATTTTGTACACAGGCTTCTCACTGTGGTGGCTACTCTCATTGGGAAGCACAGGCTCTAGGCATGTGGGCTTCAGTAGTTAGTTGCAGTTCCCGGGCTCTAGAGCGCAGGCTCAGTCATTGTGGGGCACAGGCTTAGCTGCTCCTAGGCATATGGGATCTTCCTGGATGAGGGATCAAACTCTTACATTCTGCATTAACAGGCAGATTCTTTACCACTGAGCCACCAGAGAAGCTCCCAAATATAAATTTCTTAACTAATATACTAATATTTACTATATAAAAATATACTAATACTAATTTCTTAATATGTGTGTGTATGTTCAATCGTGTCCAACTGTTTGTCACCCCATAGACTGTAGTCCACCAGTTTCTTTTGTCCGTAGAATTTTCCAGGTAAGAGTACTAGAGCAGGTTGCCATTTCCTCCTCCAGGGGATCTTCCTGACCCAAGGACTCAAACCCACTTCTCTTGTGTCTCCTGCATTGTCAGATGGATTCTTTCTCACTGTATCACCTGGGAAGCTCAATTTCTTCATATACTGAGAAATTAAACTGCCAGGAGTCTGTAAAACAATTGTGCTTCAAATAAAAAATTTAAAAAACTGCTAAAAGGGTTAGAGTGTTCAGTGGGAAATCCTCATGAATATATTAGTAAAAAAGGCTTGATTTGAATATCCAACACAGGACATTTGGAAATAGCCTCTCTCTTCATGCGAAGAGTTGACTCATTGGAAAAGACTCTGATGCTGGGAGGGATTGGGGGCAGGAGGACAAGGGGACGACCGAGGATGAGATGGCTGGATGGCATCACTGACTCGATGGACGTGAGTCTGAGTGAACTCCGGGAGTCGGTGATGGACAGGGAGGCCTGGCGTGCTGCGATTCATGGGGTCGCAAAGAGTCGGACACGACTGAGCGACTGAGCCGAACTGAACTGAACTGGACAGAATTGATACACCCTGACATATTTTCATCCCTGGAGTCTTCTTTTTTCTAGATTGTAGACTCCTTTCTTTTTAGTTATGACAACATTGTTTTGGATGGGTCACAATGATCTTTGTAGGTTATAGCTAATCACAGTTTTCATTTTCTGCAGGAAATTTAGAAACACCACACACACACACACAAATGTATACCCAGCACATTTCCTAATCATCTCCAAAGGAGATTTCATGAAGCTTTTTATTATGGCAACTGTCAAACATCTGTAAAGCTAGAGGGAATCCCCATATATTCATAACTCAGTTTCAATATTTATCAATATCCTGCTGCCTTTTTTTTTCCCAATGTATCCTACCCTAGCCCGAACACACACCATATTCCCCCAGGGTATTTTAAAGTAATTCTCCAAGCTAAGCTTCAACAGTGCATGAATCAAGAACTTCCATATGGTCAAACTGGATTTAGAAAAGGAACCAGAGATCAAATTGCCAGCATTCATTGGATCATCAAAAAAGGAACAGAATTCCATAAAACATCTACTTCTGCTTCATTGACTACACTAAAGCTTTTGACTGTGTGGATCACAACAAACTGGAAAATTCTTAAAGAGATAGGAATACCTTACCTGCCTCCTGAGAAGCCTGTATGCAGGTCAAGAAGCAACAGTTAGAACCAGACATGGAACAACGTAGTCACAGTAGTAGTGGTGTTAGTCGCTCAGTTGTGTCCGACTCTCTGCAATCCCATGGACCATAGCCTGCCAGGCTCCTCTGTCCATGGGATTCTCCAGGCAAGAATACTGGAGTGGGTTGCCATTTCCTTCTCCAGAGGATCTTCCTGACCCAGGGATTGAACCCAGGTCTCCCGCACTGGAGGCAGATTCTTTACCATTTGAGCTACAGGGAAGACCCTATGGAACAACAGACTGGTTCTAAATTGGGAAAGGAGTATATCAAGGCTGTATATTATCACCCTGCTTATTTAACTCATATGCAGAGTACATCATGAGAAACACTGGGCTGGATGAAGCACAAGCTGGAATCAAGATTGCTGGGAGAAATATCAATAACCTCAGATATGCAGATGACACCATCTTTATGGCAGAAATCAAAGAAGAAATAAAGAGCCTCTTGATGAAAGCTAAAGAAGAGAGTGAAAAAAACTGGCTTAAAACTCAACATTCAGAAAATTAAGATCATGGCAGCCGGTCCCAACACTTTATGGTAAATAGATGGGGAAACAATGGAAACAGTGAGAGACTTTATTTTGGGGGGCTCCAAAATCACTGCAGATGGTGATTGCAGCCATGAAATTAAAAGACGCTTGCTCCTTGGAAGAAAAGCTATGACCAACCTAGACAACATATTAAAAAGCAGAGACATTACTTTGCCAACAAAGGCCTATATAGTCAAAGCTATGGTTTTTCCAGTAGTTTTGCATGGATGTGAGAGTTGGACCATAAAGAAAGAATTGATGCTTTTGAACTGTTGAGTTGGAGAAGATTCTTGAGAGTCCCTTGGATTGCAAGGAGATCAAACCAGTCAATCCTAAAGGAAATCTGTCCTGAATATTCATTGGCAGCACTGATGCTAAAGCTGAAACTCCAATACTTTGGCCACCTGATGCGAAGAGCCAACTCATTGGAAAAGACCCAGATGCTGGGAAAGACTGAAGAAAGGAGGAGAAGGGGACAACAGAGGATGAAATGGTTGTATGGTATCACCGACTCAATAGACATGAGTCTGAGCAAGTTCTGGGAGATGGTGAAGGACAGGGAGGCGTGCTGCAGTCTGGGGTTGCAAATAGTTAGAACTGAGCGACTGAACAATAACTGATCCTTATCTCTAAATTCAGGTGCTTGAAATTTACTCTGTTAACTGAGAACAAATGTCCTCATCTGAAAGTAGAGCAGTGGCTGCCTTGTCCACCACGCCAAGTCCTTGCGATGTTAAAATGAGAGACTGGAGAGGGCTGTGGGTCTGGAAATTGGCTGGGGCAGATTCTCTGGGGGGTAATTTTTGAAACCATATCCCTGGGCCCTACCCCAGACTTATGAATCAGGTGTCTGGGAGTGAGTCTCAGGCAACTGTACATAGCAAAAGCACTCCAGGTTATATAAAATTGTGACTTGTTGGGAAGTCAGAATTTATGCATTGCCACTGGTTAATGTTCGAGCTACTGTCCCTTTCTGTCCTCCAGAGTCTGCTGGGAATGTGGGGGGGTAGAGCCAGGTCAGATGTAACTACAGGGCTGAAGATGAGCCCAACCACAAGGCTCAACCTGGATTTCTGAGGATCAAGGAATGGTCTACCTGGAAGAATAGAAGGCTTGATGTTAAACCTTGCTCTGTGTCCTAGACTTGGGTGAGATTTAAATGGAATGTCAAGGTTTAGAACTGAAGGGTGGTACTAACACAATATTGCGAATCAACTATGCTTTAATTTAAAGAAAAAAAAAAGAATTGAAGGATGGGAGAGAGAAGAAAGGATGGGGCCGAGCTTCCCTGGAGCCTCTTTCACAGGCTTCCAGGTGCTCCTGAGTGGAGGTACCTGTCTGATTTTGAAGACAGGAAGCTAGGAATTATCCAGAACTCCAGAATGCACAGCTCACTTTGTACATGAATGCCCCCTCCCTGGAGATGTGCAACCCCAGGTCGTGATTCCATGGAGTAAAGAAGAATATTAGGCAGCTGAAAGGGTGATGCTAGTGGTAAAGAAACTGCCTGCCAGTGCAGGAGACACAAGAGACGTGGGTTTGATCCCTGAGTTGGGAAGAACCCCTGGAGAAGGAAGTGGCAAACTTCTCCAGTATTCTTGCCTGGGAAATCCCATGGACAGAGGAGCCTGGCAGGCTGCAGTCCATAGGGTCACAAAGAATTGGACATGACTGAAGTGACTTAGCACGAAAGGGTGGTAGGTCAAGACCTGACCCAGCTTTCAGAAGTTGCATCCGTGTGTGTAGGGCCATGCTGGAGGGGGACATGCGTGGCTCTTTTCTATCTTTCCCTCCACCTCCCCTCCACACCTGGACATGCTGAACTCCATCTGAACCCTGTAGTTCTGGAAAGCAGCTACAGTCAAGAAATGCCTTCCCTGTTTTTGTGTCCCCTCCCCACCCCATTTTGAGTTCTGAAAATGACTAATCTTAAAGGAGGTTAGTTACAGAATATTCTGTTAATAGAATATTCCAAGATAAGACTCACTTCCACACTGCCTCGCTGACTTAGATAAGATTCTCTCCAGCCTTCATCGTGACGGCTCCTTGTCTACCTGCCCCTGTAAAGCCCCAGGTCTCCTACTTTTCCTGTGATACATTCCTCACTAGTGAGCCTTCTCCTTTTTGCAACAGTCTGATTTATGGTCCTGTGCATTTTGTCTTTCACACCCTTCTTTTATTCCCTTTTTATTCATTGTAATGAATTTTATAATGAGAGATCTCCTGACATAATCTACAAAAAATCCAGCTGACAGGCTGCTCAACAATGTGAATGTACTTAATGCCTCTGAACCATATACTTAACGATGGTTAAAATGGAAAATCTTATTTTATGTGTATTTTACTACCATTAAAAAAATTCCAGCTGACAGAGAAATACAATGGACATTGTTTATTGAAAACAATTAGAGTCCCTACTATGTGCTGGGTGATGGGTTAAAGAGTCAGGAAGTGGGTGGGGCCTGGGATAGGAAATGAGTAAGATGTGATCCCTGTGGTCCAGGACATCCAGACTTGCTGGGGCAACAAACACATACTCTACTAATTGAGCTCCGTAATTCAGGATGACACACATTGTAATAGACACATGTAGACTGACCTGATGCAGGCTGAGCAGGGCCTTGAATGTTACACTAGGGAGTTTGAATTTTAACTCCTGGTAATTGGAGACATGAATGATTTTAACGCCAGGATATGACACAAATAGATTCATTCAGTTCCTAAGGTTTTATCACCCCGTCATCTGCTTTGTGTAAAGATCAATGGCTGTGACAACTTTAATTTTAAAAAGTTGATTCCGCATAAAACAGGCTCATATTCACGTGTTTGTGTGCTCAATCGCCTCAGTCACATCTGAATCTTTTCGATACCGTAACTATAGCCTTCCCGGCTTCTCTGTCCGTGGGATTATCTTGGCAAGAATACTCAAAAGTGAAGTGAAAGTGAAAGTTGCTCAGTCGTGTCTGACTCTTCACGACCCCATGGACAGAGAAATACAATGGACATTGTTTATTAAAAACAATTAGAGTCCCTACTATGTGCTGGGTGATGGGTTAAAGAGTCAGGAAGTGGGTGGGTGAAATTTCATTTCAGTCCATGAAATTTTCTAGGCCAGAATACTGGAGTGGGCAGCCAGCCGCTCCCTTCTGAAGGGGATTGCAACTCCCTACTCCAGGGGCTGTTCCTAATCCAAGGATTGAATCCAAGTCTCCTGTGGCTCCTGCATTGGATTAGGTGGATTCTTTACCTAGGAAGCCCTCACGGTCACGTATCCCCTATTAAATATATTTATGCTCAAGAGAGAAAGATTTAACTTTGATTAAGTCTATCAGGAAGACAAGCAAATGCTGTGTAAGAAATGTTCTTGCAACACTGAAAGCTCAGAGTGCCTGAGAGAGTCAGGGAAGGCTTTCAGAGGAAGTGGATTAGGGAAAAGAAGAGGGAACAGGGGAACTGGAGCATACAGATGAAGGACGGGGGCTGTGGGTCAGATGGCAGAGGGCTTTGTGTGCGAAGTTGAGGGGCCTGAATCTCTTCCTCACGGGTGATGGTGAACCCTCATTTGTGTGTGTGCTCAGTTGGGTCCAGCTCTTTTCGGCCCCATGAACTGTAGCCTGCCAAGCTCCTCATGTCCATGAAAATTTTCAGGGAAGAATGCTGGAGTGAGTTGCAATTTTCCTCCTCCAGGGGAATTTACCAACCCAGGGATTGAACTTGCATCTCTTGCATCTCCTGCATTGGCAGGCAGATTCTTTATCACTAGCGCCACCTGGGAACCATCATGGGCTCTGTTAATAAGGATGATTCTTGGACTGCAGGGAGATCAAACCAGTCAGCCCTAAAGGAATTCATTGGAAGGACTGATGCTGAAGCTGAAGCTTCAGCACTTTGGCCACCTGATGTGAAGAGCCCACTCACTGAAAATGACCCTGATGCTGGGAAAGATTAAAGACAAAAGGAGAAGAAGGTGGCAGAGGATGAGATGGTGAGATAGCATTGCCGATTCAATAGACATGAGTTTGAGCAAACTCTGGGAGGCAGTGAAGGACAGGGAAGCCTGGCGTGCTGCAGTCCATGGGGTCACAAAGAGTGGGACAAGACTTAGGGACTAAACAGAAGCAGTGCTTACAACTTGCCAGACACTACTCTAATAGTTTTATCAATACAGACTGGCTTAACCCTGACACTCGGGAAAGAGCATGGCTACATGGTTTAGATCACTTGGCCACGTTGATGATGGTGGCCAGAACAGTTGGGACACTTGTTGCTGTTGTTCGGCAGAAAGACAAAGGGAGGGATGGAAAGGCTGTGGTGGCTCTGAGAAATAATTAAGACTAAAATCATCAGTTATTTATTGGTTGGATAATGGAATTGGTGCAGAAGAGAATGGAAGCTGGTATGAATCTCAGTTTTTTGGCTTCAGGGCTGGAGATATGATTATACTAACAGGTAAAGGATTGATTACTCTGTTTCCTTTCTCAGAGGATCTGCTGAAGTCCCCCAGAGTCCCCTACTCGCTCACAGATTATTTAGAAGTGAGATTACTTTCCAAACATTTGGGGATTTCTCAGAAGCTTTCTGTTACAGATTTCTAGTATAATACCGTCACGATAGGAGAATATCCTTCGAGGGCTTTCAATTCTTTTAAATTTGTGGAGGTTTGGAGTTTTTTGGCTCAGATTATCTTGGTAAATGTTTCTTTTTCACAGAAGAGAATGTGTCTTCTTGCCATTGTTGGCTGGTTTTATAAATGTCATCAGGTCAAGATGTTTGATAAGTACTCTTCAAGCCTCTTATAAATTTGATAATTTTCCAGCTCCTTGAGTTGTAAATTTCTCTATTTCTCCTTTCAGTTCTATAGTCTCTTGATTGGTACTTCTGTACAGTCAGGAGTGAGTGAGTGAGTGGCAGTGAGGCTAGAAGGTTTGCGTGGGGACTGGAAGAAACATCTTATCTCCTTAAATTTACTCCAGAACGCAGACACAAAATGGAAATCACTATGTATGCCAGGAGGCCTAGTGGCACTCAGGATAAATGCGAAAGCGTAAGGGAGTCCAGGCGAGTTGGCAAGGCAACTGGTACTCAAGCCAGCCAATCGGTGAAAGTCTCACCTGCGGGGGCGGGGATTACATGAGAGCCAATAGGACGTGAAGCAGATGGTCCCACGGACCAATGGCTTGGAGGACGGGGCGGGCTTTTAATGAAGGGACGGCGGTGGGAAAGATGGCGGTGGCCCTGGGACCCTTTGGGTGGTGGCGGCGGTGGCGGCGGCGTTTGTCGGCGCGGGAAGTTTCCAGGATGTTGCTCCTTCTCCTTTTGCTAGGGTCTGGGCAGGGGCCACGGCAAGTCGGGGCGGGTCAAACGTTCGAGTACTTGAAACGGGAGCACTCGCTGTCGAAGCCCTACCAGGGTGAGGCGCCGGGGGCGAGGTGGTCGTGCACGGGGAGGGCTTCGGGACCTGAGCTTGTCCGTAGAGGTGGGGGCGGCGAAGGGCTTCGTGACCCCGAGGAAGCTGGCGGCGGTGGGTGGGAGCCCCTGGGGACTCTCGCTGTGTTCGGGAGCCACGGATCCTAAGAGCAGGGGTCAGCTTTCTCTCTCTCCACCCCTCGGAATTAGTCCTGGAAGTTTCCAGCAGGTCGAAGCAGGGTTCTCAGATGCCACTAGCGCCGGGCGTGGATGAAGGGGACTTAGAGATGGACAGGTGGAATGTGGGCAGGGGAGAGAACTGCGAACGGTGGACCATGATTGAGGGCCACTAGCAGTGAGCTGGGCTCCTGATGGAGCTGTGGATGTGCGAGAAATAAAGCATGAAGCAGAACTGGGGTAGAACTTGGCCGCACTGAGAAGATAAAATTCTGTTGTCAATTAAGACACCTGTTCTTCTCCAGTCCGGGAGCCCTACTGATGAAAGGCTGGTTAGCTTTGGTGTGTTTCGTGTACATAGGCCACTAGGCACAACGCATCGACCAGCAAATTTACATGGTTAGCTGCAAAGAGGACCAAATCAGTGCAGATGGCTTAATTTGTTTCCCTCCTGGAGGATATGGGGACAGCATACAAACAAAAACTCAAAGCATAAGAGAGTATACTCTGCTGCTAAGGGTGATCGCTTATTCACTTAGAGGATGTCTCCAGTGCCTTCTCCTTGCTAATACTGTGGGTAACAGACACAGAGTTCTCACTTGCAAGGGGCTGATAATCTGAGGTAAGGGGGAAAGTAGCTTCTCCTTCAAAGAAAGAATGTGATTAAGCCCTAGAGCCCCAGAGAGTCAAGCTCTTTTTGGTGTAACTGGGGAAATTTTTTCTTTCATGGTGCTAAAGTTTACTCACATATAAAATGGGGAAGAATGAATCTGAGCAATGGTTACTGTGGCATGGATGAAGTGACAGCTCTGATGTGCTCTAGGGTCTTCACCTGAGAAAGTATTTGTGAAAAGAAGAAAGGTGGTAAAGAGTTAAGGTTTAATGAGTGACAGGAGGTGGGACCTGAAGGGGAAGAAGGATGACTCCAGCTTTCAGAGGGTCCATGGCAGGTTTCCAGATGGGTTGGGGTTGAAGAGAATGAACTGATCTACTTCCTCCCCGTAGGTGTGGGCACAAGCAGTTCCTCCCTGTGGAATCTGATGGGCAATGCCATGGTGATGACCCAGTATATCCGCCTTACCCCGGATATGCAAAGTAAACAGGGTGCCCTGTGGAACCGGGTGGTAAGAATCTTTCTCCCTCCTGTGTTGGTGACCCAAAAAGTACTAAGGAAAGTTCAGTGGCATACTGACTTATTCTCAGTCCCCGCCCCCCACCCCCACATATTCTGTCTTCTGTGAATATGAAGTATTTTCATTTCAGAAGTTATGATGACGTTCATATTGAAATCAGATATTTAGGGAGATGATCTCTCTTCCCCTAATTATAGCAAATAATTGGTTTTGATTCAGTTTTCTGAAATGTCTTTAGTTCCTGATTGACCTGATAGTGTTACTTTGGAGGTGAATAAGTCAAGTCACATTTAATTACTTTGCTTTATAAAACAAAAAACTACTCTTAAATTTATCCTACACTTTCATCCCAGTATCCCTGACCCCCTTCCCCCCACCACACCCTTATTATTTCCTTTTGAGTTGAATTTTAAATTTTATTTTCATGTAAAAGCCACTTTGAGCCCTTGGTCATTTTATTTGTCCTTCTCTGGGCCTTTTCTAGCGACATTGTCTTCCTTGAGGTATGGCGGCAAGAAGTGAATGCAGTATTCCTGGTGTGGCTGCACTGTGATTTTGTACAAGTGTAAGATGATGCTTTCTTTTCGGTTTCCAGGGCTCTTTGCAAATCTGTTATGATCACTTTACTTTGGGGAGTGACCTTGGCATTCTTGAATACTTTCTTTTGGGTTCTCAGAGGCTAAGAACTTACTATCCCATGGTTTTTACCATTGGTTGTGGATAAGTGCATCTCAGAAAAAGGAACAGTTTCTTGTTCCTGCTTATTTTATGCAGCAGAAAATTCTGAAGAAGCAGAGAGACAAGAAGTTTCTATGTGAGCTATTTGTACACTCTGGCCCCTTAACCCAGATTGCAGTGCTGAGCTCATTCCTGGACGGAATACAGGGCAGTGTGTTCGGATAGAAGAGGTGGAGGGCTGGCAGCTGAAAGACTTGAGTTCTCAATCTAGTGGTCTCACAGAGCCTCTGTGAGCCCTGGCAATTATTTATCCTCTCTCAGTTTCCAGTTTGGAGAAGGCAATGGTACCCCACTCCAGTACTCTTGCCTGGAAAATCCCATGGAAGGAGGAGCCTGGTGGGCTGCAGTCTATGGGGTCGCGAAGAGTCGGACACGACTGCACGACTTCCCTTTCACTTTTCACTTTCATGCATTGGAGAAGGAAATGGCAACCCACTCCAGTGTTCTTGCCTGGAGAATCCCAGGGACGGGGGAGCCTGGTGGGCTGCTATCTATGGGGTCGCACAGAGTCGGACACGACTGAAGCGACTTAGCAGCAGCAGCAGCAGTTTTCAGTTTCTCCAACTGTCAAATGAGCTTCATCATATTGGTTCTACTTGCCCACTAGGGTTACTGTGAGAATAAAATAAGGAAATAGACATGAAAAAGCCTTGGAAAGTTAAGATGGTTACAGAAATGCGCTGTTGTTTGTTACATGTCTGTTACAAGAGTCACTGATACAGGTCTATGGATTGTAAATGATTTTGTCCAAGGCTTGATGCTTTGCTGTTATCTTGCTAGCTGTCTCTATGTAACACTTTTATGTAGCAGTGATTCTAGTCTAGGATCTAGTTATCTTGCTCTTTTTCAGATTCTCTGTTACCTACATTTTTTGTTACCTGACTGACAGAGTGAGCTTTAGCATTGTTTCTGAGTTATTTGAATAGGATGGATTTGTTTGAGCAGTAGTGCTCCAATTTGGTTGTCTTTTGGAGTTGGTGGCTGGGTCCCACCCCCAGAGATGCTAATTTAATTAGAATGGGTACATCTTGGACACTTGGATTTTTAAAAGCTCCCTAGGTGAATCTGACGTGCAGCAAAGTTTGAGACCCACTGTTAGACATACCCCCGAGCAGGGCTGTATAGCATTGTGCTACACGAGGCCAAGGGCAAGAGCGTCTGACGCCTCTTGGCCCAGTGTCTTCCCAGAGGCGTAATACTTAACCACTGGCTATGGGGGCAGCTTCCTGCCACTGAATTTCACTCTTGCCCTGAAATGAGAAAGATGAGAACCCAAGATGACAACTGGGGGCTTGGCTTATCAGAGGAGGGGAAGCTATTGGAGATTTCAAGGTTCTTTGGGTGAACTCAGAAGTGTCCACAGCCCTTTTATTTTGACCATGTACTAATACTAGTACTTTCAGAGGATTTACCAGAAATGGAAAATGGAAGCTGGAAATAATTGTTGCTCAAGAGCCAGAGCAATCTACTGGGTTTTTTTCTTTGTTTTTGAACAGTCTACATGGAGGGCCTTTGCCTGAACTGGCCTATCTGCTCTTCGTTCCCCTCGTTTTTCACAGTGAAGCTTAACCAGGAGCCTCTCTAAACCAAATACCTACTCTAGTTTCTCTTTGAAAGTGTTCAACTATTTAGAACACTGAATTATCCACTTATTCTGTCTCTACTTCCCCCCCACCAAGGTTTTGATACAAAGTTCAAAACAAAAACAGGAGTCTGTTTAGTATCCAACTCCTTCCTGTTTTTCCACCAGAGGCTGTCTCTGTGGTGGGGCTGGGGGTGTCTCCTTTGGTGGATTTCTGCTCCTTGGCTGAGGGCCTGACACTGGTTGGGGGCATAGCTCATCCTTTCTCATGGGAACTCTGGGTTGCCCCTCAGCTTGGCATAGGGCCAAGTCTAGCTAATTAGAGTTGTTTGTAGCAGATGTTAATTATTCCTGGAGACCTTTGCATGATGACCTAGCTTATCTTTTTCTTTTGTAATGAATGAGGCTTTGACCTTTCTTGAGATCCCAGCTTGTTAAGAGTCTTTCTCTCAGAGGGGTGATCATAATTGCAGATCAATATTAATTCAGCCACCTCTACCCTGGACGCTGAGATCTTTTGCTGGGTGGGTATAGGATCACAGTAGTCTAACATGAAGTTCTCTCGTCTTTTCCAAGTTTCTGTTGGGAGATGGTGACGCTGATTGGGAGGTGTGTTCACTTTTCATATTAAATACTGCATACAGATAAATGGCTCAATCTGTTTAATTTTACTACACAAACCCTTAGCAAGTCTTAAATTTTGGTTCTACATCTTAGCCTCGCGTCCCCCGCGTTTGTGTTTTCCAAATCTGTAGGCCGTGGATGAGGGCCCGAGGCCTGGTGTCTCAGGCTCCTCTTTGATTGCAGCGTCTCTTTCCCTTTAGCCGTGTTTCCTGAGAGACTGGGAGTTGCAGGTGCACTTCCGAATCCACGGGCAAGGGAAGAAGAACCTGCACGGGGATGGCTTGGCCATCTGGTACACGAAGGATCGGATGCAGCCAGGTACTGGGACCCTGGGCTGCTCTTGTGGGCGTGTGACAGGCCTGCTTTTTCACGTCCTCTTCATGAGACGGGCACGACTTCGCAGTGCCAGCGGTGTTCCCTCTCCCTTGATGTTTGGATGAACGCTGGCCTGTCTAGTCTTTAGAATGGGGTCTGAACCCTAAAAGCAGCTGACCTTGACTCATCCTGGGATGGTTTCTTGTTTATTGCTTACTTCCCCTTTCTCTTTGAAACTTCGCGGCCCAATTGGCTGAAGGAAAGCACCGGCCCTCCCAAATACTGACGCTGGGCATACTGGTTTCTCCTGGGCCCAAGTAGAGACCCATCGCAGAACTCTTGAGTCAAGAGAAAGAAGAAGAGTTAGCTGTTTTTCTTTTTTGTATGGGAGGCTCTGCTGCAAGTACATGACAAACTGAGCCTGATCTGACCTGATCTCTTCTGCAATTAGAAGCAGAAACTTGGGAATTCAGTTCACTCGGGGGCATAGTTATCAACAAGTGTTTGTTGAAGCAGAATTCTTCAGGGGCACCTTAGCAACCAGGTCAAATCAGGGAGCAGCTAGAGTGCTAAGCAAGGAGACGCTGGCCTTCTCTCTCTCCCCTTTAATGCCAAACAACTGCAGGTGCTTACTGAATGCTTGTTACAGGCTGAGCCCTTCACGGGGTGTTTCTACAGCTGTTTCCTCATCTTAAAGGGACGCCTGGGGGTCTTTTGAATCTCACTTTTTCCTCCATCACAGTGATGTATTATTCCTTTACCAACTCTTGGCTTGGTTTCACTATTGTTCATCATCTGTTCTCTCTCTCTAGGGCCTGTGTTTGGAAACATGGACAAATTTGTGGGGCTGGGAGTATTTGTAGACACCTATCCCAATGAGGAGAAGCAGCAAGAGGTAATGGCCTGTGTCATAGCTTAGGTCAGCCACACTAAACTGATCCCAAAACCCTTTGCCTTAGGAATGTTGTTCAGGCGGGAACACGGAAGAGGACATGAGGGATTTGGTTCTATTTTCTTCGTCTGTTGCACTTCAAGAGTTAATGTCTGTGTCAGTTTTTTTTTTTTTTTTTCTAGAAGAGAGTTGTTCATGGTGCACAGTCTTGGGCGTGATCCTCGTGATGAGGGCTTTTCAGTGTTAATCAGTGTCCTCTCTCCCGCCCATTGGGAGCCACTAGACTCGAGCACGCGTGGCCAGGTGGTGCTGTGGCTCCTAGGCCGGAGCGAGCTGACCTGTGTGCCTCCGCGCCCCTGGCATCCTGTGTCGCCGCTGCGCTCTCTTCTGCAGCTGCTCCCCCCGTTGCCAGTATCCTTTTCTTCTTCCTCTTCGCAGACCTTTCCTCTAGGAAAGGCTGTAAAAAGAAATTTATGAAATCTCCGCATTTTGTTGAAACCTGTTAGAGGATCCAGTTGACTTCCCTGGTAGCTCAGTGGTAAAGAATCTGCCTGCCAATGCAGGAGACATGGGTTCAATCCCTGGGTTGGAAAGACCACCCAGAAGAGGAAATGGCAGCCCACTCCAGTATTCTTGCCTGGGAAATCACATGGACAGAGGAGTCTGGCGGGCTGCAGTCAGAAAGACTTAGTGAAGACTTAGAGTCAGAAACCACTTAGTGACTAACCAGCAACAGCAACAGCAGTCTGGCTGTTAGCAGAAGCATCCTGCGTTTCGTTAGCTGACCATAGGGTTCTCTAGTACTTGCTTATACCAGCAGCAGGCCTGTGTGCTTTCTCTGCCTGGTGACTCTGCCAGCAGATTGTGGGAAAATGATTAGTACATGTTGTTGCTGGGTATCCTCTCACTAAATAATATTTAGCAAGAAAGGCACGATTAGAAATGGAAGCAGAACTTAGTTTTTCCCCAAAAAGTTCTTTATGAAAAATTTCAAACGTATTAAAAAAAAAAAAAAAAAGGATGAACAGATCATTGTCTATGCAGCACCCAGATTCAGCAGTTTTTCACATTTCCATAGAGAGTTTGGCTTAAAGGGGGTGGAAAGTGAGACCTGAGTTACAAGGGGAACCTTTCGTTGTGGATCAGTTAGAGACTTGCTTCTCAGTGTCGATTCTGAGCTCTTCTTCAGTCTGCCAGACGTCAGCCACTGTTGAGGTGCCCAGCCCGGGATCAGTGAGCGAGATCCGCGTGGCCCTCGCGCTCAGCAGCCCTGGCATGTGAGCGTACTGATGGGGGCTCTGCGGAGGTGCTCTTGGAAGACCTGGCAGGAGCATCTCACGGGGGGGGGGGGGACTTCCTCCAGGAAGTGATAAAACTTTGAAATCTGCAGAATTAGATCAGATTAGATGCAGATAGAATAGCATATGTTAATGTGTTAAAGTTAGAGAAGGGACAGTGAATGTGAAGGGGAAAAGGCGGGGTGAGAGAGAGATGAGGCTAGAGAGAAAAAGAGGGCCCTAAGTCTCCCCGTGTTCCAAGGCCGCCCTTCACCTTGTGTTCTTTGTTGCTAACGCTCTTCTGTCCCAAGCGCGTTCATGGGCCACTGTGACTGAGCAGTGTCTCCTCGGGTGGCTGGTGACGTGACTGTCTAGACCAGCAGCAGAGCTATTTGAGTGTAGGTGACTCACCGTTACCACGCACACGGTGGAGCGAGTTCTGAAGGGTGGTGTGCCTATCAGGAGTCTGGAGCTACAGGTTTAGGGGGTAAGTGCACTAAAGGACCTTAATTGAGGGGGCCATCGTGAGAAGGGTTTGCAGTCCCGCTGAGGAAATAGCGGTGGTTAGAAATGCATCTGAAACACACGTGGGCTTTAGGGCTTGACTAGAGTTTTACACATGGCTCTCTGTTTCTCCCAGAAATAAATCATTCACGCTCTCTTAGCTTCCATTTCACCATCAGTCAGGAGTCATTCTGCTTAAGAGGGCAGATCTGATGGGCCTTGTTTTGTGAGGAGAGTAGATGTTAACCAAAAATATCAGTTTCAGGTGGTTAAAATTGGGACTTCTTTTCTGCCTCAGCTGCAACTGCCCTTGGAATTATCTGCAAAGCATTTAAAGCTACTGCTCTCCAGACCCCAAGCTCAGAGAGTCTGATGGGCAGCTTAAGCTTTTCAAACATCTCTAGGTGAGTCCCATATATAGCTAGCATAAAGGACCCTTGGACGCAGAAACAGCTGATTGGCGAGTGGCATGAGCAGCTCACTGCTCTTCTCAGATCAGGCCAGCTTGGAAATCGAGTTTGAGGTGCTTCCCATATTTTTTCAACGTAATGATTGTTTGTCCTCTTTTGAAACTGGAATAAGCAATAATGTACAGTGAATTTAACAACACAGTCCCTCCAATCTTTATGTTGATGGAAATGCTGATCCTTCTTGATCTCTTCATTGTTGGTGGAAAGAATTTTTACATTATTAAAAGAACTCTATAACTTTGTAAATTCTCTCGTTATACTATTTGGATGTGATTTAGTGGGGTTTGTTTGTTTTTTCTCAATCCTTGGCGAGGCAGTGTTTTCTAAGAGACACTCCTTTGGAAATTAGGTCCCAGGAATATTGGCCAGCTCTCAGATGTCATTAGGGATTGAGGCTGAGAAATGTAGTAGAAATGTATTTCTGCTACAGTTGAATACAATAAGATTTTACATGCAATTTCAGGAGGTTCCTGGGTTCCCCAAAGTAGAACTGTAGACAAGATCTCTTCGACAGAGTTGAACTATCTCCTCATTAACAAGAGCATTCGTATACTGAGCTTTCCCAGTGGTTCAGTGGTAAAGAATCCACCTGCAGTGCAGGGGACGGAGGAGACAAGAGTTGGATCCGTGGGTTGGGAAGATCCTCTGGAGGTGGAAATGGCAACCCACTCCAGTATTCTTGCCTGGGAAATCCCATGGACAGAGGAGCCTGGTGGGCTATAGTCTGTTCATAGGGTTGCAAAGAGTTGGATACACTGAGAGTTTACAGCACAGCATTCCCGTGCTGCCGTAACGGTGTGTAGCAGTGAAGGTTCAGACGTGCCTCTTAGGCACAGGGTAAGCTCTCAGAAAGTGCTGGCTATTTGTGTTCACAGTGCTAAGTGACGTCCCTGGGGACATTTGCAGATGTCTCGGCAGTGCTGCTGCGGCTGCGTGCTCTCCCTCTCCCCTCCCATCCTTGTCTTCACACCTAGGTTCCAGAGAGCAGACCTGGTCAGCTTGCTCAAGTGCAGTGCGGTTTAGGTTGGTAAACCTGCTCTGAGAGTGACTCCTGGATGCTGGTTCATAGACTTGTGTTGGTTGGTAACAGAGCTTCCCTGGTTTGACAGTAGGAACAGTGAAGTGACTTCTCATAAATGTGAAATGTTTTGTTATTTATTATGAAATATTTCTTTTTTTTTCATTTAAAATGTTCTTTTTAAAACTGATGTTTATTTTAGATGGCTGTCTTGTCATTGTATTTTAATACAGTTATTGTATTTTAACATATTTAATAGGCAAAAAAAAAAAAATCAAGAAAAAGCAAACCTATTAATCCTCAGAATGTGTTATGTGTTTGGAGATTTTTAGTGGTCCATAACAGCCAGTGGTCTGGGAATTACTGCTCTAAAAAACATATGTTTGGTTTTGTGTTTACATGTGAGCACAGTGTTTAGGTCTAGAAATTCACTTAGTCTTTGAATGAATGTCTCTTGACCCCCGTTTGAGTGCCGGGCACTGTGCTAAACACGCCGCGTGTCTCACGTCATCTTCATGTGAGCCCTGGGAGCTGTGTGTTGGCCTGCCTGCGTACAGTGCAGAAACAGGATCTCCGTGGTCACACAGGCAGGAGTGGGGCGCCTGCAGTGAGAACCCAGGCCTCCCTGACTCCAGAGGGCTGTGTGTGCCCCTTCCTCTACCTAGTGAGTCACAGCGAGTGTGCTTTGCACCTGTGGGGTTTTAGCATAGGATTCACAAGTCCATGAGTCTCTTTTCATTCAAGGTGTGCTGAAGGTACAATAGTAACTTGTAGCACGAAAAGTTAAAAGCACGTCCCCACTCTTCAGACAACCACCATTTCGACAGCAGGCAGGAGCTCCTAATTTTTTGTGGCTTTTCAAAGAGGAATGAAACTGCTACCTTTGCCCAGTCAGGGTGACTCTCCTGCCTTTGGTTCTGGCTGAATATAGGCTGCTTTCCAAGGAAGGAAACTTAGCTTCTATGTGAAATTAGTGGGTACCCAGGAAACCCTTCAAGAACTCCTGACTGGGCATAGAAGTTAAAGTGGCATTTAAAGACTTACGGGTAATGTGAGGTGTCAAGTTGAAGGCCAAGCCATGAGTTGCTGAAGTGGACAGATTCCAGCTTTGAAGCTGTAGGCTTCTGTCTAGTGCTATATTTCTTAAATTCTCCTGGCACATCCCAATCATCCATAGTGCCTTTTTTTATTATTATTATTAATTAACTACATCAGGTCTTAGTAGCGGCACACAGGCTCTCTAGTTGTTACCCCAAGGCTGTGGGATCTTAGTTCCCCAACCAGAGATCAAACCTGTGTCCCGTGCTTTGGGAGGCAGCTTCTCAACCGCTGGACCACGAGGGAAGTCCTGCCTTTTAAAAAAGACATAGTCGCATGCCTCATTCTAAACCTGCTGAATGAGGCTCTCTGACTGTAGTTCCCTCATGTATGCACAGTTGAAAAGCTCCCCCAGGTCATGGTGAGGCCCAGCTGACCTTTGGCTGGTGGTAAAAAAAGGGTGCCTCACCAGCCTTGGGACCCTTTGGTTAAGGATCACTGTTCTCAGCACTCCCTCAAAAGTTACAACTTAAACTTCTGATCCCAGGTACTGGGGTTGATACATCAAGCAAGCCTTGGGATCACCAGAGCTCCCGAGTGCATTTTCAATCCCTTCTTTTCCCTCATTGTTCATTGAAGTTATGCACTTCGTCCGAAACCCATTTCTGTAAACTGCTGACAACTCATTCATAATTCCTTTGTCCTAAATGATAGTTGTAGAAGAGTAGTTTTCCAGCAGTTTAATCATCCAGTGATTCATTTCGTTCCTTGTGTAGTCCTGTACATAGGCCACCGGTGGTATAAGAGAACATCTGGGGAGCTGGTCTGAGGCTCCCCCAAGACCCTTACTGTGCCCTGTAAGGCCCAGTGTGGTCTGGCTCCTGCCTCAGCTCCCACCAGCCTGTTCTTCACTCATTGAATTGCAGACACTCTTAGTTCTGAAGATGCTAACCTCATGCTTCTTCAGCCCTCAGATTTCTTGGTGGATTCCCTCTAACTGCTTGGTCTCAGTTCAGATGTTGTCTCCTCAGGTATATTTCTCCTCTGTATCGTATTTCCTATTTTATTTTCATCAGTATTTATCACTGTCTCAAACAGTGACAGACTTTATTTTCTTGGGCTCCAAAATCACTGCAGATGGTGACTGCAGCCATGAAATTAAAAGATGATTACTCCTTGGAAGAAAAGTTATGACCAACCTAGACAGCATTTTAAAAAGCAGAGACATCACTTTGTCAACAAAGGTCCATATAGTCAAAGTTATGGTTTTTCCAGTAGTCATGTATGGATGTGATAGTTGGACCATAAAGAAAGCTGAGTGGCAAAGAATTGATGCTTTCGAACTGTGGTGCTGGAGAAGACTCTTGAGAGTCCCTTGGATAGCAAGAAGATTAAACCTGTCCACCCTAAAGGAAATCAACCCTGAATATTCACTGGAAGGACTGATGCTGAAGCTCCAATCCTTCGGCCATGTAATGTGAAGAACCAACTCACTGGAAAAGACCCTGCTGCTGGGAAAGATTGAGAGCAAGAGGAGAAGAGGGCGACAGAAGATGAGATGGTTGGATGGCATCATCAACTCTGGAGATGGGTTTGAGCAAACTCTGGGAGATACAGAAGGACAGGGAAGCCTGGTGTGCCACAGTCCATGGGGTCGCAAAGAGTCGGACCTGACTGAGCAATTGAACGACAAGATTGATTTATGTCTCCTCCCCTCTAATGTCAGCTCCATGAGAGCAGACGTCTGCCTGTCTTATTTCCCATTGAGCATCCAGTGTCGGGGACAGTGCCTGGCTCATACTAGGTGCATACCGAGTATTAGAGAAAGGAATGCTTTGGGTTCTACCCCTTGGGCCACAGTAGGGCAGAGCTAAACTGAGCTTGTGTAGGTATCTCTTATTGCTGGTGCTGAGAACTGTAGCAGTTTTTTTGGAGCAAAGCTAAGCACCCTTGAACCTTGTGACTTTTCTAAATCTGTCCTGCTGCAACATTCCCACGGAGCTTTTTCTTGCCCACATGTTGTAGGTTAGAATAACAATAACTGTTTGGAGATATATGTCCATAAGGCTCAATTAGAGGGTAAATGATCCCTTTGGATTAGAGTTAATTTGATAGTCTCTCAAGTGGTGGGATTTTTGTCTTCTGGGCAAGAGGTATAGCCTGAGATCCTAGGCAGTAAAGGACATCTTGAGTTTGGAAGAATCTAGCCATATTTATCACCCTTGTCTCTCTCCTTGCTGCAGAAGTACTGTCATCTGGGCATAGACAAACTCATGGCCTGACCTTTGGACTGTCAGAGACATAAGTGAGGGCTGCTTACAGAATGTGATGCTGGGTGTTTTTGTAAAGTTCTGAAAGTTTAGGACCCTGTGCGTGTTAGAGAGGTCTTCCTAATGGACCCCCTTGAGAATCTGATGATGGCAGCAGACCTTCTCCTTAGAAAATGTACAAGCACCTGCTCGTGTAGTTTTTTTGCCTACAGTTATTTTTGCCTATAATTTTGAGGGGTCTGAGGACTTGTGGAATGCCCTCCGTGGACCCTGAAATTCTATTTGGGGATTGAGATTAGTTTGGGGATTGAGATTGGTACTCTTTCACTGCAGCTGGGTCATAGCTCTTGCACAGATGTTTCTTTCTGACTTGGTCTCCTGTCTTCTGTGCCCTGTCTTGTTTTTATAATAACCTGCTGAACCCTCTCAGGCCCAGAAGAGGCGGTATTCTCCAGGAGTCCAGGTACTCGATTCTTGACTCACTGTGGCCATCCCTGATTCCCTTGTGTGCCCCTCCAGCATTTGCGACTATTCACAGTCCGTGTGGCCATTGTCTCCAGAGTCACCAGTCTCCAGTTCCGCCTGCATCTTCATCTTGCATGTTGATTGTCTAGAACAACGAGGAACTCCCCAGAGAAGTGGCATGTCTCGTGTGTCCTGTCCTTTCATCACCCTGGCTCTCTCTTCACTGCCTTAGCCCCAGGCTTGTTATGAAATGGTTAGCTTGTCATTTCTAAGGAAGAATTTGCTCCACAAGGGCTACTGGAGAGAGAGGGTCTCCGAAGTAGGTGGGAAGATGGGTGGGCTCTGGGGACACTTGCAGTAGGAGAACCTTGCCCACGGAGTATTATTGGGAGAAGGTGTGTGTAGTGAAGGGCCAGAAGGTCTTTTGACTGAAGATAGTCACCTGTGGCTGGAGAATACCACCAGGCCACTTGGTTCTGGCACTGTCCTTTCTGGGTCCTGATCCACTTCACATCATGTGCTTATAGAATGTTAGAATTTGAAAGGTGCTATCCTAAATGGAAAGAGTTCCCTGAGCGAACAGGTATTTTCAAACAGAATACTTGGGTGCGCCAAATATTAGGTTGGCCAAAAAGTTCATTCGAGTTTGTCCATAAGCTGTTAATGGAAAATTAAAACTTTTTGGCCAACCTAGTACTTGCCCTTGTAGGGGAAGAGGTGGAGCTATGGTGGACACATACAAAGACGCATAATAAATGATTTTTCAAGAAGTTTACATGGCAGTTGGTGATACGTATTTGTATGTATGTGTATATATACACACATACCTACATACACATAGGGGCTTCCCCAGGGGCTCAGTGGTAAAGAATTAGCCTGTGATGCAGGAGTCACAGGAGACTCGGGTTCAATCCCTGGATCAGGAAGATCCCCTGGAAAAGGGCATATTAACCCACTCCAGTATTCATGCCTGGAGAAATCTATGGACAGAGGAGCCTCTGGGCTACAGTCCCGAGGATTGGAAAGAGTCGGACATGACTGTAACAGCTTAGCACACGTGCACATACAAATAAGAAGGAAACCAGTCTTGGGTGGAATGTAAGTGCCAAGTGCTGATCTCTGGGAGGATTCCAGTCAGACCCCAGAGTGTCAGAGGGGCCATTTCGGACCCATCCCAGATGGGAGGAGGATTCCTGGAGGCAGGTACTGAGGTCAGTCACTTCTGGGCCTTCTTCCTCGAGTGACCCTCTGAGCGTAGGCTCTCGGAGGCTGCTAGTGACAAGGCAGAGTGGTCGTCCGGTCTGTCGTGAACAGCTCAGCTTTGTGTGCAGAAGTCCCGTCACTGTTTGCACAGGCGTTCCTGTGAGCGCTTCGTCACCACCCTCTGCTTTGCCTCCCCTGCCTTCCCAGCGGGTGTTCCCCTACATCTCAGCCATGGTGAACAATGGCTCTCTCAGCTATGATCACGAGCGGGATGGGCGGCCTACAGAGCTGGGGGGCTGCACAGCCATCGTCCGCAACCTCCATTACGATACCTTCCTTGTGATCCGCTACGTCAAGAGGCACCTGACGGTGAGTCCCTGTTCCGGGCATCGCCCGGCGGCGGTGCAGGCTGTCTCGCTCCGCTGCCGGAGCCCGGCCCTGACTTGCCCCCCGCCCCCGCCTCTGTGTTGTAGGTCATGATGGACGTCGACGGCAAGCACGAGTGGAGGGACTGCATAGAGGTGCCGGGAGTCCGCCTGCCCCGGGGCTACTACTTTGGCACCTCGTCCATCACGGGTGATCTCTCAGGTACTGCCCTGCGCGCTCCTTACTGGCCCTAACTCGGGTCATGTCTCACTAGACAGGCCCGGGCGTGAGAGCCACCTGGGCAGAGCTCTGGCAAGCAGGTGCCCACGAGTGCCCCCCTTCTTGCATTCTTGTGCGTAGAGCCCAGATTGCCCAGGCCTGGGGTCGTCTCGCACAGTTGTGTCTGGGAGAGGTTTGCTGCTATCAGCAGGCAGTGCTCGCCTCTTCATCAAGCCGGTGCTTCCAGTCTGTGCTCTCCTTTTTCTTGCGCCTGTTTCTGCAGGCAAGTCCTTTCACCCGATATGCTGACGTCCCCTTCTCCTTGCAAAGCTTCTCCTTGACTGACCCCCAAACTCTTGTGCTCAGATTTTTTTTTTTTTTAATAAAACCTACATTTTATTTATTTATTTATAGTTGCGCTGCATTGGGGCTTCTCTTGTTGTGGCGTGTGGACTACAGAGCTTGCAAGCTCGGTAGCTGTGGCTCTTGGGCTTAGTTGCCCAAAGACATGTGGGATTTCAGTTCCCCAATGAGGGATCGAACCTGCGTCCTCTGCATTGGGAGCACGGAGTCTTGACCCTGTGCTCGACTTTTGGCTATGTTGTGTGTGCAGACGCCTCTGTAAATTACCAGCCGTGGCGAATGCTGCGTTCGGACCTGTGTCTCTGCCACGGCCCTCCTCTCATGAAAGCCCCCTCTGTTTCTTTGCTCTGTGTGTTTGCTCTGTCTTCTCTTGAGCTCATTTGACCGGTTACCTTGAAACTCCTGCCTTACTTGACTTATGTGACATTAGCAGAACCAGGCTCTTGTATCTTCTCTGGATTTTCTACCTACTTGTTTCCAAAGTTTCTCTTTTATGTCCCTAAGCCTCAATCATGACGTCTTTTGAGGTAAAGAAACTTTTGGTTCTTTTGATTAATATAGTGCATTGTGAATGAAGCTGGTATGAAATGGAACTTTCTTGTGCCAAAACAGAAAGGCAAACGCCCATCTGAAACGGGCAGCGTCTACTCGGTCTCGGCCCGTTGTTGCCAGGAGAAAATGTGGGCTGTCCTGTTGTTTAATCTCAGTCCTGGCACAGAAAACATTTTTTCTAATTGAAGGTAAATCCAGTTTTGTTTTTTTTTAACCTGGTTTTATCTGCTAAAGATTCTAAGAGCCCAAACAGCTGTAAATGTCATCCTAATAATAGAGATGGCAAGAAGTCCCGTCCGCGGTAACAACCTAGGAGCACTGAGTACCTCTGCACTCATATTTGTGGCCTCTTAATACCAGTTCCCACTCACAAGAATAAAAGCTTCCTGGAGAATGTGTCTGATGCCAGGTATAAGGTAGCAAATACAAGCCAAAAACTTCCCAGAAAAGCAAAGAAGATATCAAAAACTTGTCGGTTCATGTTAAAGGACTCAGGAGTCAACTTGAATAGGCTCCCCCTGGGTAAAGTTGGTTTGAGTTGAGCATCAGTAAGAGGTTCAGCTTCAGTGTATTTTGTTGTTCAGTTGTCCAGTCATGTCCGATTCCTTGCCACCCCATGGATTGTAGCACACCAGGCTTCCCTGACCTTCACTGTCTCAAAGTTCGCTCAAACTCCTGTCCATTGAGTCAGTGATGCCATCCAACTATCTCATCCTTCAGTTCAGTTCAGTTTAATCGCTCAGTCATGTCCGACTCTTTGCGACCCCATGGCGTGCAGCACTCCAGGCCTCCCTGTCTATCACCAACTCCCGGACTTTACCCAAATTCATGTCCATTGAGTCAGTGATGCCATCCAACCATCTCATCCTTGGCTGCCCCCTTCTCCTCCTGCCCTCAATCTTTCCCAGTATCAGAGTCTTTTCCAGTGAGTTGGCACGTCACATCACGTGGCCAAACTTCAGCATCAGTTCTTACAATGAATATTCAGTACTGTTTTCCTTTAGGATTGACTGGTTTGAGCTCCTTGTCCAAGGGAATCTCAAGAGTCTTCTCCAGCACCACAATTCAAAAGCATTAATTCTTTGGTGCTCAGCCTTCCGTATGGTCCAGCTCTTACATCCATACATGATTGCTGGAAAAACCATAGCTTGCTTTTTAATAAGCTGTCCAGGTTTGTCATAGCTTTTCTTCCAAAGAGCAAACGTCTTTTGATTTCATGGCTGCAGTCACCATCCACAGTGATTGAAACACATCAAATATGTTTGAATCTGTGAGTTTATAACATTACTTTAAAAAGGGAGAGAAAAAAAATTGAGCCCCTAACTCCTTCATCCTTCTCTGGTAATTAGTAGTGAGATTGAGGGTCATAGTCACAGGAACTGGGAAGAGCTAGCCACAGTCCAGAAGGGAAGTGTGCTCCAGGCCAGTAGCTGTGCCCTGCTCACGGCCCGTTAAACAGCTGCTGTGCGGCCTACTCCTCTTTCGGTCACGTGTGTAGCCCATGTTAAAGGGAAGCTGCAGGGCTGCTGTGTCTCCTGAAAGGTTTTACCTGTGATTGGGGCTTAGCTCTTGTATTATCTCTCAATTTTGAAATTATATAGGGGCTTCCCTTGTGGCTCAGTGGTAAAGAATCCACCTGCCAGTGCAGGAGACACAGCTTCAGTCCCTGATCCAGGAAGGTCCCACGTGCTGTGGAGCATCTTAAACCCGTACGCCGCAACTGCTGAAGCCTGTGCTCTAGAGCCCGTGCTCCAAAACAGGAGAAGCCGCTGCAGTGAGAAGCCCGTGCAGCAGCAAAGACCCAGCACAGCCAAAAATAAAATAAATAAATTTATGTAGGTAATGCATGCTCCTTGATGAAAACTATATACATAGGATAATGCAGAATATTCCCTGTTCCCTGACCTTATTTTTAGGTGAGAAACAGGTTTTGGTGGTGTGCTGTTTTTTGGTTTTTTCCCAGGTCACTCTCTGTTAGCTGTGGACTAGAAGCTTGAACCAGGACATTCTTCTCAGGGCGCCTTGAGCCATCCCTTTGTCATTCTCTCTGTCTTTAGACAACCATGATGTCATTTCCCTGAAGCTGTTTGAGCTGACGGTGGAGAGAACCCCAGAAGAGGAGAAGCTGCATCGGGACGTCTTCCTGCCCTCAGTGGACAACATGAAGCTGCCTGAGAGTGAGCACAGAAGTCCCGGGAGAGGGCCCCATGGCTGGCCAGGGGGTTGAAGGCTGCTGGGGGTCGGGGGGCCGTGGAGCCCAGCAGTGGGGCCTGCCTCACCTCTGTGTTCTTCTCCAGGGCACCTGGGGCACTGGCCCCTGCTCTCTCACTGGTCTCCACGTTACCAATGAGCAGTTCAGTGCTGCTTAGGGTTTAAATTTTGGCATGTGAAAAGGGTGTACTGCAGCTCCGGCTCCCAGAAACTGGAACAGCTCTCAGCCGGTCGGTCCCTCCCCGAGCGGCCCCCTCCTTCTGACCTGCTTCTCTCTTGCTTCCTCAGTGACAGCCCCGCTGCCTCCCCTCAGCGGCCTGGCCCTCTTTCTCATCGTCTTTTTCTCTCTGGTGTTTTCCGTCTTCGCCATTGTCATCGGGATCATACTCTACAACAAATGGCAGGACCAGAGTCGGAAGCGTTTCTACTGAGTGGCCCCCCGAAACCGCGACCTGTGTGACTGTCCCGTAGGCGGTGTGGGAGGAGCCGCGCTGACCTACCCACCCGGCCGGGTGGGCCTTCCTATCTCCAGCACCTGGTCAGGGATGCGGGTCTGTCACTGGAGCTGTGCGGGCAGGGATGCTGGCTCCCCCCGTCACCTGTGAGGACAGCCAGCTCTGGCTCAGGAAGCCTCCCCCGGGTGACGCTGCTGCGACGTGCCTTTCCCCAAGGTCCTGCCACTTGGGAGTGAAGAGGGCTGGCGAGAGCCTGGGCCGCCGTGATGCCAGAACCACTGGAAGTAGTTACCGAGCCCAGGCTGCCTTGCTGTTGGGCTCACAGGGCCCTTGGGCTTCACTTGTAAGTCTTCAAAGACTAGAAACTGGTGACTCCTCACACCTTCTGGCCAGCCAGCCGCTGGTTTTTGCTTTCTGTCCAAGCCCCTGTCCACCTGAGGCACTTTTATTGGAAATCTGGATGGAAATCTCTTCCCTGCCTCTCCCTCCTTCCATCATTCTCTGCAGATGCAAGCTGAGCTGGAAAAGACACCTGGCTGCCTGTCCGTTAGGGCTTGGGACTGCAGGACACACTCGGGTGTCACTGACCCTCATTAGGTGGCCATGGGGAGGGGGCATTCTGCAGGGGTTTGCCGCTCTGGCCTTTGTTCCTGACGATGGATCTTGGTTCTGTTGGTGTGTTCATGATACTCCCAGTTAGGCCCCTTTAGGCCCCCGGTCAGGTGTGTGAAGTCAAGAGACGCTTGGGAGACGTCACGGGTGCTGTGGGACTAACTGTGAAACCACTCCACGTTTTGACACTGAAAGCAACCTCTACCATGTGACCTGAGGACATGGAGATGTTTCCGGATGCTCCAGAGCCTGCTTGGCTGCGTGTTTTGTGTTCATAACTTTTGGAATCCTGCTTAGAGTGTCAAGATGTAAGGAGCCTTTCTACTATAGCCTCAGTTTGGCTGCTCCCCAAAGAGGAACTCTTGCTTCCCTTTCTTAAGTGATAAGAAATGGCGGTTATAAACCTGGGAGCAGTGGATCCCCGTCACCTGTGCCTGCAAGAGTTCAGTGTTGTTTGAGCAGCAGAGCCTGAGCACCCTCCTCTCTGGGTCAGCCCTGATGCCACTGCCTTACCTGGCGAGGAGTCGGGCGCTGCTCACCTGTCTGCCCTGATTCTGTTGCTGACACATGGGCTCTCCCTGGAGGGTCTGGACTCAGCTCTCCTAGCCCCGTGCTTCTGTAGCCCGAGGGAGTCTTAATGTGGCTGATGAAAACCAAACATGACCTTCTGTGTGGCCTTCCTTCTAGGGGTGGGTTCGGCTAAACCTTCAGCCCATCCACCCTTGCCCTTCTGGGATGGGAGAGCCCTCTGCTCAGTGCAGAAGGCAAGGGGGGGTCCCCTCGGCCGGTGGGTGGCAGGGGGTGATTTCTGTTGTCTTTGGCTTTCTTGCATCCTTCCCATGAGCTGTAGGTCTCTCCTGCAGGTGGGGTGACAGTGGGGCCTCCTGACCTCCCCCACACGCCAGGGCTTGGCCTTCAGACCAGTTTCTTTGAAACTGAGGAAGCAGATGGCTGTTTTGTGTTTTCGAGCTCCAGGGGAGATTGGATAGACGCCTATGTTGGGGGCACAAGGGTGGGCTCATGAACTGGCCCGAATGGGGGTACAGGAGGGGGATCTCAGCATTGAGGAGACCACACTTGTGGCTTTTGTGTGATTCTAGCTCAGGAATTTTTCAAGGCTCTGAGGAAGGCGAGAAGACATGAAAGATGGTATACTACCCCCAGCCCCCGACTCGGGGCCAGCCTCAGAGCAACATGTGTGAGGTCTGACTAGCGTTGTAGCTTTTGCTTTGGTTCTTGCCTTCTGTTCTAGAAACATGCCAGTTCCCTTCTCCAGGGGATCTTCCCAACCCAGGGATCGCACCCAGGTCTCCCACATTGCAGGCAGATTCTTTACCAGCTGAGCCCCTGGGGCAGCCTTCCTGTCGTGAGTGGAGCCCAACGTTGCTCTGGGCCCTGGAGTACCAGCTGTATCCCAGGGCGAGGGGGCCACCTGGCCACGTGACGGAGGAGGGCAGCGGCCTTACGCTCCAGGAGCCATCTCTCCTCACGGATGCCCTGGCCTTCTGTTTCCTCCAACCTGAGGCCCACAAAGTGGATGAGCCCTGGAGGCTCAAAGAGGTGCTTCCCGCCCTTCTGGGTCTTGTCCCAGAGGCTGGCCTTACCTGTGGTGGTGTCAACCACCCAGATACAAGGTGCCTCTCTGTTACAAATGCTCTTTATTTCAGTGGAAAATTACAGCTCTGCCCTGCTTGTTGGAAGTGGTTTCTGAACAGAATGGCCAGACTATTCCAAGTCCCCAGAAATAAGGAACTGGTAGGAAGCTGAAGGCTAGGGCTGTCAGTGGGCCAGGAGCCCAGCCTGGCAGATGTGGGGGGATTAGTTTTGTGGGGCCAGAAGTTCTGGAAGAATATCCCGCAGGTGCGTCACGTGTCCCTGGAGGTGTTTCAGCCTAAGGGCCGTTGTAGGTTTCAGGCTCTGCTGGGGAGTGGTGAGGTTGGAAGAGTTGGTGCTACTGATGTTTGGCGCATTGATAATATTGGCGTATAGTTGAATGGGGGCATTCAGCCGAAGTTCTGGTTTGATCCAGCTCATGGCCAAATAGTTCTAGAGAGAACAAGCAACAGTCAGCCTGAAGTAGCAGCCCAAAAACGCGCTCTCACGTCATCCAAGAGGCATGGCACCTTCGCCCCTGTCCCCCAGGCTTGTCCCTCACCGGAGCCGAATAGATAAAGTTGAACAAGAGAAGCCCTATGAGCAGTATGATGGCGGTGGCTATGATTCTGAAGCGGTAGCGCCTCCAGACCACACGGATGAATTTCCCAATGGGTGACCGGAACCACATGAACAGGGTGTGGGTGCGTCTGTCCGGGAGCAGGGTTGGCAGAGAAGGGAAGAGGGCAGAGGGAACCTTCAGGTCAAGTAACCCAGAGCAAAAGGGCTTTCAGTTGAAAAAAAGCAGCTCTGCTTCTGCCACCCCTCTCTCCCTGCAGCTGCACTCCCCTGGTTATAACTGAGCATTGAGTTGGAGTTGGGGGGTGGGTTAGGTATCCCTCTCTACTTCTCAGCCCCCTCCCCAACACCACCCCACACAAACTGCCAGGCCCAGCAACTCAGCTTTTTGAACCAGGAAGACAGCCTCAGTGCCTTTACCCTGCGGGACCCTTACAGGGGAGGATGGAGTGTAGGGTATTGGTTGGGTTCTGACTGGCCTCGTCCTGCCGCCTTGATTAAGGCTTCCTTTTCTGTCAGTATCTCCAGGGTCATCTTCACTTTACCCTAGAAACACCATGGGTTGTGGGGGCACTGAATTCAGACAGCAGGAACAAGAACCTGCCTCTTCCAGGGTTCAGAAGGGAAAAGGGGTTCAGCGCAGGCCCCTAGAATTCTGTTAGAGCCAGCTTATGTGGTACGGTGGGCTTCCCAGGCTCGGAGGTAAAGAATTCACCCACCAAGGCGGGAGACGGGTTCAACCCCTGGGTCGGGAAGATCCTCTGAAGAAGGAAATGGCAACCCACTCCAGTATTCTCGCTGGGAAATCCCATGGACACAGGAGCTTGGTGGGCTATATAGTCCATGGAGTCGCAAACAGTTGGACAGGACTTAGCAACCAAACAGTGGGGCTCAGCAGTCAGCCCTGTAACCCAGGCAACAGGCACCTGCCCCAGCTCCTACCGACAAGCGCCATTTGCCACCATCGAGAACCTGGCAAGGCCACCAGCCAGCCACATTCTTCATCTTAAAGAGGGACGAGTGCTTGTGCTGGAGGAAGTGGGGCCACTTGGGGTCAGCCTCCAGCATCCTCACAGAGCACAGCCTGGAGTGCGGGGCCGGGAGGGGCATGTCCGACAAGTCCAGCTCCAGGACCCCTGAACCCAGAGAAAGGTCGTCAGCGAGAAGGCACTTCCCTGCCCCGTGGCTGCAGGCCCCGCACCAGGGTCTCACCTAGAAAGTCATCCGTGGAGATGATATTGTTGTCCCAGACTTGGATGATGAGCCGGGCTGGGAACTTCGTCACTGTGGGGTCCAGGCTCCATATGTAGTCCTGGAGGGTGGCAGAGCATGTATTACCGGCCTGGCTCATGAGAGTTCACGGCCACTGAGCCTCTCGCCACCCAGCAGCGATGGGATGGCCATGGAGGAGGATGAGTGGCAGGAGGGTTTCTACCCAAGGCCACATTCCAAGTGTCTCCGTGCAACTCGCAGGCTCTGGGTGGGGGGAGGAGCATGTCTCAGCCCCCACCCCACCTCCGGCCTGTTGGCTATGTGCTCGGTCACTCAGTTGTGTCCGACTCTTTGCAACCCCATGGGCTGTAGCCCGCCAGGCTCCTCTGTCCACGAGATCCTCCAGGCGAGAATACTGGAGTGGGTTGCCATTTCCTCCTCCAGGGGATCTTCCCAACCCCAGGGATCGAACCTGTCTCTCCTGCATCAGCAGGTGGATTCTTTACCACTGTGCCACCTGGGAAGCCTGGGCATGTTACCTTCTCGCTCAAGACACACACGTGCTCTGCCGCCAGGTAGTCCAAGGTGAAGGTGAACCGCCAGTTGAAGATGCCCTCCCCCGTCACGGAGCGGTAGTGGACGTCCGTCTTCTGCACGTCCTTCTCCAGCCCGAACAGCCACCTGGGGCCAGAGCCTTCTCACCTGGGGTTCTCGTTTGATTGTCCCCACTGCCTGAGCTGGAGCCCCGGGGGGAGGGCTGCCCGGCACACCCCGAGACCAGGAGCACCCCCACTCCCTGAGCTGGAGGGCCG
>NW_024070209.1:2660890-2671310 GCF_014754425.2 Oryx dammah | reverse complement strand
CCGAGACCAGGAGCACCCCCAGGAATGACAGAACTAGGCACACCGGAGGCACCCTGTGCCCTCCCTCACCCTTTGACATAGATGTCATTTATCCTGTCGTAACTTAAACTCTTTTCCTTCGGGTCCACGAGGGTGGTTTTCCAGATAACGCAGCGGAGCTCATACCTGCAGCCACGGTTGTCTGAAGCTTTGTGGAGGAATAGCTCCCCAACCGCAGCCTCAGCAAGGGAACAGGCCTGGGGGGTGCTGTGCTCCGTGCCCACCCAAGTCAGCCTGGGCTTGGGGGGCCACACAAGGTGGCGGCGCCCTAGAGTCCCAGCAGAGGGAAAGTGTCACAGTGACTCGGGGTTGGAGCCTGCTGGTGCCCCGCACACTGGCTGGGCCGCCCTGCCTGCTGTCACTCACCTTTTAGGTTTCCTGGGCCCAATGTTGACTGGGGGGCCGGGAGGCCCAAGCTTCTTGGGGAAGATGTCCACCCACATTTGCACCTTTCCCTAGAGTGGACAAGGATAAGCTGGGCTTGGCCACCCCCTTGCCTACTCCCCACTCTCGGCATGCTGGTCTGGTGGGGGTCCCCGTCCCAGGGTCTAGGCCTGCTGAGGCTGTGTTTCTAGCACTAAGCATTGTGGGAGGTCGATGGACGTCAGACAGGAAGTCAGCCCACCATGCACCAGCTTCCACTTTCTTTTTTTTTGGCAGGGAGAACACGCTGGTGGCGTGTGATGGCTGTGAAGCTGGGGGCTGTGGTGCCAGGGCATCATATGTCACTGGGGTCTGGAGGGGGATGCCATTTAACAGGCCCTGCCTGACAGCCTCTCTGCACAGAGCTACGAATGGGATGGGGGCTGTGTTGATTAACCACCTAGTGGCCCTGAATAAGGGTAAGCTTGGTGATCTCCAGGTCATTTCATGTTATGGAACCACATCCTAAGGATGTCAAGCTTTCACCACGCACAGAGGTCTAGGCAAGAAGGGATAGAACCAGTGAGGAAAGGGGAGAGAACAAAGCAAGAAAGTAGAGTCACCAATACTTCGGCCACATGATGCGAAGCGCCAACTCATTGGAAAATAACCTAATGCTGGGAAAGATTGAGGGCAGGAGGAGAAGGGGGCAACAGAGGGTGAGACGATTATACAGCATCACTGACTCAATGGACGTGAGTTGGAGCAAACTCCGGAAGATGGTGAAAGACAGGGAAGCTTGGCGTGCTGCACTCCTGGGGTCACAGAGTTGGACACGACTTGGCAACTGGACAACAGCAACAAAAAGAGCTACCAGCGGTGAGAGTCCTTCAAATCACGTGGCCTAGTTTTATTCTTCTGAAACTGGCCCCACTGAATGAGAAGACAAGTTCAGTGAGGGTGGTCTTAAAAAGTGCTCAGCAGAGAACTTCGTTAGGCAGAACGTGCTGTCAGGTTGAGAGATGGGGAGAATGAGCCGAGCCATTCTGGTGGCTGGAGGATGGGGTATCACTGGGGTGCCTGTGGGGATTTTTATTCCTTTTGTTTGGGGTTCCTTGCTGTGCAGAAAACACAGCCTGCATTTCACAGCCAAATCAGGGTTATGATGTCTGACCCTGGCGGGTGGGGGCCCCACATGCTTCCACAGCAGACACAGGGCCTCGGTTTTTCATCGGCAACTTTTCCAGCTCTGACTCTCTCCACTCTGCGTGACATCACTGCAGCTTCTTATTAACACAACCAGAACACATTTGTCATCTTTGCAGTCACACCTGTGCATTCCTGGCCTTTCCTGCCCCTCATCCCAGATGGTGGGGCTTCCCCGCCTCCCGCGCCCCCTCAAGTCTCATACCTGGTCGATGCCCGGCTGGCTGTCGCTGTACAGAGTGCGGGTCTCCACGTGCTCAGGTACCAGGCCCTGGGTGTGCAGGAGGTACAGAGCCAGACGCTCTTTCTTAGATCCCAGGAAGCGCACTCTAGGGGGCTTGAGTTCTATATCGGAGGAGGTATCAGGAAGTCAGGGGCCTTCCCATGCCCCACGTGGGCCCCACCTTCACCCTCAGCCTGGGAGGCGGACTTGGTTATCCATTACAGGAAGGTAAGGGATCCTCCTGCCAATGCAGGTAGACTTAGAGAGGTGTGGGTTCAATCCCTGGGTTGGGAAGATCCCCTGGAACAGGAAATGGCACACCGACTCCATGCCTGGAGAACCCCATGGACAGAGGAGCCTGGCGGGCTGCAGTCCATAAGTCACACAGAGTCGGACACGACTGAAGCGACTTGGCATGTGTGCAGGGGACAGGGTGGGGGGCAATGCCCTCTGGCAACGCCTCCATGCTGAGCGCCACTGGAGGCAGAGGCCTGGGCCTGCGCTTGCTGCAGGTGTGTGCGCTCTCACCAAAGCTTTGCAGTTCGAATTTTTTCCCGTTGTAATAAACAGAGTCACCCTCAGGGCTGAAGAGAGGCGGCGGTAGTCCCTTTCGCTTGGCATGGTGCTCCAAGAGCAAGCTTGGGGGCATCTGATCCCGCCACCTGAAGGGCCCTGACCTGTGGGGAGACCCGAGTCTTGGAGAAGCCCTTGCTACCCGCTGCAGGCTGACTGGTGCTGGGAGTGGGCATGCAGATGGGTTTGGGCCCTGGCTCCCTGGCTCGGGATGCAGGTGTCTTCAAGGAGAGCTGTGGGTTCCCTCCTCCACCCTCACCTGCTCCCTTGCCCACCACCTGCCGCCCCCCTACCCCTGCCGCAACTCAGGTCCTCACTGGCAATAGGATTTGGAGAGCCCACAACGAGCTCCAAAGCCAGACAGGAGTCGGTCTTCAAGGTCAATGACTGTGGTTCCAATCTTATCATCAGGTGAGAATAGGTCAAAGTCATAGAGCTGGATCTCTAGGTCTTTCTCCAGGGGGATGGTGCAGCTCAGTTCAAACATCCTAGGGGGAGGGTGTTGGAGACACAGAGACCGAGGACTGTGTGATCCACCTGCCTCCGTTTCTCCAGCATCCTGGCCCCGTGTGCCTGTGCGCCACTCTGTTTGTTCCCAGTGAATATAGAGAGCAGAGCCTGGCATGACTGTCCTCTGCCAATAACTAGCCCTAGGTCCTGGTGGGAGAGACTTTTTCTTTTAATTTATTCGGCTGCTCTGGGTCTTAGCTGTGGCACGCAGGATCGTTAGTTGTGGTGTGAGAACTCTTGGTTGCAGCATGTGGGATCTAGTTCCCTGAGCAGGGTCAAACCTACGCCCACTGCATTGGGAGTGCAGAGTCTTAGCCACCAGACCACCAGGGAAATCCTGGGAGTAAGTTTAGATAGGCCTGGGGTGCAGGACTCTGGCTGCCTTCCAGGGCAGCGTGTTAGAGAGGGAGGGGAGAGCTGGGCTGCCCGTTGGTGCTGGTGCTTTGTCCATCCGTTGAACACGGTGCCAGGAACGCAGAAGCTAGAAGAATTCTCTGCCTCCAGGACTGCTCCTGACCCACGGGGGATGAGAGCAGGGGTGTGGGACCCGGCGCACTGGGCGGCTCACACGCCAAAGATGGGGTCCAGAGTGTTGGGCTGGTACTTGTCCCGGTTGCCAAGCATCGTCTGTCCCAGTTTCAGGATCACGTAAGGGTCACACTGGGGTTCAGAGAGAAGGGAGGGGAGGACAGGAAAGGAATCAGCCCGGGTTGGTGAGGGAGCGCAGGAGTGGGTCAGAGAGGAGCCCGCTGTACAGACGGGGCCTTTGGGAAGTCGGCAGTCTGGGCGTCAGCCTGAGGGAGCTCCGGGATGCTGCGGTGCAGGGTGAGGTGTAGGGGTGGGCAGGGCGGGGAGGCCCCGCGGCTCGGGGGTGCTGGTTACCAGGCCGTTGAGGTCTTGGGGCTGCAGGTGGAAGGCTCGCACCAGGTACACCCGCACCAAGCACTGCTGGGGGAAGTCCTCTTTCTTCGGCCAAAGCGGGAACTGGCGAGGGGGCTTGGGAGCGTCCGGGTTCTCAGGAAAGGGGTAGACGCGGAACTGGCCCTGTGCGCGTGTCAGGGAGGGAAGGTCTTGGCCGCCAGCCTGGCAGCAGCAGCCTGGCTGTGTAACTCCCTCCAGGAGGGGCCCCGGGTCCCAGGTCAGAAGAGGGGGTTGTGTTGAGGATAGCAGGACCTGCAACCCACAAGGACCGGTGGGGACAAGTGCTGCAGAGATGCTCAGCCAGGACCACGACGTTCAGGAGGGGTGATCAGGAAGGGCATTCAGAGGGGTGTTAGCGCAGGAGCTAAGCTCCCGGTTTCTGCTGAAGGGAGCTCTCTTTCCACCCCCATCCACCCCTCCAGGTCCACACTTCTTTTCAAAAGCTTGAGCCTGAGCAGGGATTGAAAAGCCCTAGCCCTTCCTGCATCAGGGGAGGCAACCCTGAGTCCTTGCAGAGGTCAGTCTCTGCCCCCGACTCCCAAGACTGTCAAGCCCTCCATGCCCGTCCTCACAATGAACATATAGGACCAGGGCTCCTATCAGAGTCTTCCCCTGGGCGGAAGGGGCCCAGGGTGATGGGTGCAGACACGCAGGGTGGGACACACACCTTGAACTCCCCTACCACAGGGCTGTCCAGCCTGGGCCGCTCCTGGTAGAGTTTGAAGGTCTGGCAGAAGTCCTGCAGGCCTTGGAAGGCTGGCACAGCCTCCAGCTCACAGTCATACACCTGTGGGAGGGTGCGGAGGACCCCACTAGTGGGGGCAGCTGGCCAGGGCCTGGCCAGAGGGGACCATTCCTAGGATGGGGCGGGCAGAGGGACCCCTGGGGTCAGCACAGCTTCTACCAGTGGGAGCGCTGGTTCCTGAAAGAGTGTGGCCAGGGGTCATGTGGTCCAGAGTCTTGTGAAAATGGTGTGGGAACACCGCCTGCTGCCCCTCTCCCCGTCTCCACCAGCTTGGCCGTTCCCTGAGGCCTCGGTACCCGTGTGCTGGCCTCCCCCCAGACTCTCCCCATCCCGCAGCAGTCCTTGCTCTCAGGGGCCTGCGAACCTTCAGGGTGTGGTAGTCTTTGTACTTGTACTTCAAGGTCTGGGGAGCGTCTCCTGTGGCCCAGAACAGCTTGCTCCACCAGTCTACTTCCTGGTCATATTCGTCCTGGCAGGGAGAGGGGGCATTTTGGCCCCTGGGGAAGGGGCAAGGTGGCTTCCTCTGCCCCTACCCCTCCCTGAGCCGCTCACGGTTGTTCCTTATTCCCTGAGGCTGAGCCTCCATCACCTCAGCTTTGCTGGACTTGAACCAGAACTTCTCACAGAGGTAACCTAGGAGCTGAAAAATGACTGCACATGAGCAGGGCAAGGCCCAGCTGCCCATCGCCTCCCACTGCCCAGGGGAGAACGGGCTCGAGGTCACGGCTCCCTTCCCATTCACAGAGGCCTCTTCATTCAGGGGTCCTCAGACATAGGATGGGGGCCAAGAAGGAGGGGAAGGTTTGTTCTAGGTTCTCGTTGCCCGCAGCCCAGATTGAACTCCGGAAGGCTCAGAAGTGGGCCTTAAGCCCCACCCCAGGCTCCTGGGTCTGAATATGCATTTGTTCAGGATGTCCCAAGGATTCCTGTGCATTCAAAGTCGACAGGTGCTGCTCCAGGGCAGCAGTTCTGAAGTTCAGAATCACTGGAATCCCTTGGGGTGGGGTGAGGTATGCAAGCGTTCATCATTTAGTAGCGTCCTACTCTGTGACCCTATGGACTGTAGCCTGCCAGGCTCCTCTGTCCATGGAATTCTCCAGGCAAGAACACTGGAGTGAGTAGCCATTCCAGGGGGTCTTCTCCAGGGGATCTTCCCCACCCAGGGATCAAACCCAGATCTCTTACATGGCAGGATTTTTTTTTACCATCTGAACCACCAGGGAAGCCCTTGAAAAAAAGAAAGAGATTGATGCCACCTGGGTCCTACCCCCAGCAGTTGGTTGGTAGTCTGGCCATCTGGGCTTTCTAAAATTCTTGAGCAATTCTAATGTGCAGCCCAGGTTGAGAATCGCTGTTCTTGAGTTTCCTCAAGTAGGCCTCACCCTGGAGGCACAGACATCAGAGCTCTGTTTAATCCACCCCCCTCAGGCACAAAGGCCATTTCCTGAAATGGCATAGGGCCTCCAGCCCTTCACTCACCTCCTGGTACTTTTTCACTGACAGCGCTGCATGGAGAAAGTGCAGTCGTGAGTCTTGGGAGAGGGGATGGGGGGGGAGGAGGGGCATCCCCCGTGGCTGAGGCCGAGGGAGGGGCAGGGAGAGAGGGTCATACTTGGGGGCCGTGGAGGCACGTAGTCCTCGGCCCAGGGGTCACAGAAGTAGGGCTGCAGAGAGTGAACGTTGGCCTGACCCACCACGGTCTCCTGGCCGAAGTCCTGATTGTCCACCACCTTCAGCACCAGGGGCAATGCAAAGGTCTCCTCCGTAGGCATGTACTGCAGCCCCCAGACAGGCCAGGGCGTGAGGCTTCCCTCGCGACGGGCACTGTCCCAGCCCTGGCCCAGGGCGTCCTTACCAGCGTGAGGAGGAGAGCAGACTGGGCGAAGTTGGGATTGGTCTGGAAGTCCCTGATGGGCTCCGTCTGCAGGGACTCCTCCCAGCACTCCACCAGGAGCCGGGGTGAGCGCACCTGCTTCATGTTGCGAAGGCCCCAGACCAGCATCTGGCGGGATGGAGAGCGGGTGGGGACGGGGACAGGCGGCGCCTCTGTGTCGGGGGCCCGGCCTGGCTGGGGGCCTGCAGGGCCAGGGCATGAGGCTGGGTGCTGGAGAGACTGATGGCACACCCGGGCCTCCTCTCCTGTGAGGAGGAGCACTCGCGCCCAGGCCCAGCACTGTCCTCTCTCCTCCTTCCTCCCTTGCTGCCCGTCTGGCCTCTAATCATTTCTCTGCGGGGCTGAGTTCCTGACGCTGGCTGCCTCCCAGGCCTACAGCAGCTGGTGTGGCCCCTGGGCTCCGAGGCATGGCTGTGCCCTCTAGCTCATGGCTGACTTGAGTCCCACAGAACTCCGTGGCCAGTCAGCGGGATAGTGCCCTGAGACCTCGCTCTCAGTGGACCCACACTGGGCACCCCACGAGCGGTCCACACCCTCCTCACAGAGCTGCCTTGGGGCAGAGTGGGACCAGCCACCGGGCCTGACCTGGGCTGTGGTGCTGGGAAGACCTGGCCCTTGTCCACTCTTGGCCGGGTCTGCGGCGGGCACATGGGTTCTGACGTGGGGTCTTCCCTGCTACTCTCAGAAGAGGTGAGAAACGTCCTGGCATTTGGAGTCTGGCAGGGCCGGGCCTAAACTCTGCTGCTGCCACTGAGCCCTGCGTGGCTGTGTTATTTCTCAGAGCCTGAATCTCCTTCTTTGGAAGGCGGTAGTCCCTAATTTTTGCTCAGGGGCCACGTGAGGCTCACACACAGTAGGTAATGAATGCTAAAGCCCTTGGTCTACGATCTGCTGGGTGCCAAGCCACTCAGTCACGTCCAACTCTTTGCAGCCCCCTGGACTGTAGCCCACCAGGCTCCTCTGTCCATGAGATTCTCCAGGCAAGAATACTGGCGTGGGTTGCCATTTCCTTCTCCAGAGGATCTTCCTGACCCAGGGATGAACCCGTGTCTCTTAGGTCTCCTGTATTAGCAGGCAGGTTCTTTACCACTAGCGCTACCTCACGATATTTTGCTGCTGCAGAGATTTGCATTAAAATACTGCAAAATATTCTATCAGAGCTTCTGCCCTTCACATCTCTCCTGTCTCCCTGTGTCTCTCACAGGGTATCTTCTCGGGGTCCAAGCTTTGGATCAGGTAGGCAGAAGGCACAAGAGGGTCAGCAGAGAGTGCTCCGTGACGCTCAGCTGCTCTGGGGACAGCTTGTGCCCCGCCCGCCCGCCTGCCCCGCTCCACACTTTGTCACCTCAATAGCCATTTTCCGGAGCGTGGGCTGGATGCTCTTGGGGAGGATGTAGATGCCGTTCTTCCAGGGCACACTTAACATGGGCAGCTGCTGTCTGAGGCTCTGAAGGGATGCGGCAGGGGAGTAGGGACCATGAGGCCCCATTGGTCTGGTCCTATTGTGCCCCCTCCCCGACCCAGGCAGGACCCTGAGAGCGCTCAGCTGAGGCGGCCCCGGAGCCCTTTGGGCAGAAGCTAGTGGCGGAGTCATGGAGAGGCTGGGCAGGTCGGCACCACCCAGCCCAGTGGTGTCTAAGCCAGGGCCCCCCAGGGCTTTCTTGAGAGACTGGACTTGGGGGCTGCCGGTTGTGGGACCCCATGGCAGAGGAGTGGGGCAGGGTTGGGGCTCTGAGCACCGCACCGCCCAGCTGGTCCCCTCTCCTAGCACCTCAGTCTCAAGGATCAGCTCACAGGACGCCAAGATTTCGCCCTCTTCGTCCTCCAGCCCTTTTACAAGGGGGTGCCACCTCATGGGGGGCAGGGTCCGGTCTTGGGCGTCCAGCCAGACCGCCGGCTGCCACGTGCTCCGTCCCCACAGTGTCTCACCGCCCTGGCGGGAAGGGAGAAGTCATAGAACCTGCGGGCCAGGCTGCCAGCATTCCGGCTCCTCCCAGGATTCCGACGACGCCAGGGTCAGGGCTGACGTTTATGTTCGCAGGATGTGCTCTGCGAATCAGCCTCACTGAGCACTTTCTGAATATTCTCCTCTACAGGAATGCCTCCTCACAGGAATTCCCTGGTGGTCCAGTGGTTAGGACTCCTCACTCCCACTGCAAGGGGCACGGGTTCCATCCCTGGCCAGAGCACTAAGATCCCTTCATGCCATGTGCATGCATACACGCTGTCGCCCAGTCGTGTCTGACTTTTCCAACCCCACAGACTGCAGCCCGCCAGGCTCCTCTGTCCATGGGATTCTCCAGGCAAGAAGACTGGAGTGCCTTGCCACGCCTTCCTCCTCCAGGGGATCTTCCCAACCCAGGGATCGAACCAGTATCTCTTATGTCTCCTGCACTGGCAGGCGGGTTCTTTACCACTAGCCACACCTGGGAAGCCCCAGTCATGCTGCACAACCAAGCAAATAGAATAAGATGAATAAAATACAGTCTCCTCAGAGCTCTGCCCAGCCCAGCCCGCCTCACCTGGGGGTCCCGCTGCCACAGTTCCAACACCACGCATGGCGGGCTGTCTCTGGTGTCCTGAGGGCTCTCGTACAAAAGAAGGTGCTGAAAGATGAGGGTCTGGGCCCATGTGGGGGCTGCAGAGCTCTTCAGGGTTTGGGTGCACTGGCTGTGGTTCAAGAAGACCAGCCTGATGAAGGGCCCTAGGGGGTGGAAGTTGAGAAGGTGGTGCCTTGGAGCTACTGACTGAAGCCCTCCTCTCTTTTGGCTGCTGGCAGCACCGGACCCAGTGCCCAGGGAGGCTCGGGCCTGCCAGCCACAGCCATTCCAGCTCCCCCAGAAGGCCACCTCAGTGTTAGGCACAGAGCCCATGGGCTGATAGCCAGAGGCCACTTCAAACTGTCATGGCTGGGGTCCAGGCGTCACAGACTCAGAGCGCCCAGTGGCTTCTCTGGAAGGGTTCTGGGGGCCAGGCTACATGTACGTGGCTGCTCTTCCTCATTATCAGCAAGTGGCCTTGGCATCAAGGGACATCACAAGGCCCTTTGGAAGAGGGTGGTGGTGGTTTAGCTGCTCAGTGGTGTCTGACTCTCTGCGATCCCATGGACTATGTAGCCCGCCAGGCTCCTCTGTCCATGGGATTCTCTAGGCAGGAATACTGGAGTGGGTAGCCATTTCCTCCTCCAGGAGATCTTCCCCACCCAGGGATCAAACCTGTGCCTCTTGAATCTCCTGCACTGCAGGCGAATTTTTTTTACTGCTGAGCTACCAGGGAAGCCCTCTTGATGTTCCCAATGGACACAGTTCCCAGTGGACACCCACTGCCCCAGCTAGACCCCATCCAGCACTCTGACCCCTGACAAAGAGGGCCACTGCCAGCCCAGGGCATCTGAAATCTCCATGTGGGGCCGGAAATTGCCAAATCTCATCCCCACCTGTCATCTGTCCCATGCAAGGGACAAGTCGCCCTCTCTCTGGCCTGCGTGTCTCCTCCTCCCCCACCCTCTTCAAGGCCCAGCTAAGTGGTCTCCTCCGGGTGAAGCCTCCCCTTCTTGATCTCACAGTGTTGGGGACACACTGACAGACCACGCCCATCCTGTGTCCCCTGTTCTCGTGTCTTTTTCACAAACCAGGGTCATGAGCTGCTGGGGGCAGGGCTCTGCATGTTTGTCACCCCCTTCCTTGCCATCCTTTGTACTGCTAAGTGGTCAAATGGGGGGGGAGGTCCCTGAGAGGCTGGCGGAGAAGGGGTGCCCTTGCCTACCCTGGAATGTCTGGACACGGCTGGACATCAGGTTCCGGGCCTGGTAGATGTAGCAGAAGAGCTGGTAGTAGTGGGGCTCTGGGAGAGAGGGGAGCCATGTCTGCACCCGCCCTCAGGCCCCCACCCCAGGCCCCATGCTCCCCGCCCTCAGGCCCCCACCCCAGGCCCCCTGCTCCCCGCC